>NW_027412650.1:2500-12500 GCF_025532065.1 Leptinotarsa decemlineata
TCGTGGAGTACTCAAAGTATTTCTCGAAAATGTTATCAGAGATGCGGTAACATATACAGAACACGCCAAAAGAAAAACCGTCACGGCCATGGACGTAGTATACGCTCTCAAACGTCAAGGGCGTACATTATATGGTTTCGGCGGTTAGATTCATATTCCGACGAGAAATTTAAAAAAAAAAAACGGTTCTTTTCAGAACCACAATTTGTTTTCAAAACGAATTCGATTTATATACTTTACTTTGGTGTGAGTAATAATTAACGAATTACCAAATTAAATTCGAACGATATACCCATCTAATTTTAAGCATTATCTGTCATTCTTTTGATTACCTGAATAATTGCTTCATTTTATCCTGTATACTTAACGAAATTATTAATTTCAACCTTACTACATCTGTATACGAAGAAGAAAAGAGAAGAACGATCTGTACAATTAGATTATATATACCACTCGGTTTCTAAATCTATAGGACAGGGAAGCTACTGGTATCTAGCTAGCTAGCTAGCTAGGTAGCTCCCAAACTATTCAATTATTCACCAATAGAAATTACATATGAAACTTTTCTGAAACGCCGCTTTAAAACGCGATACCATTTGTACGTAAAGAAAAAATTGAAAAAATGAATATTCATAAACTGATCGAAGGTTAATGAACCACTGTCCAAATATTATTGTTTTATGCTTATAATATTCATCTATCCCATTTCACAATTTACTATGAATAATAATAACAACCTATTTTTATATACTCGTCATTCATTTCTGCAGATATTGAAATGTATGTATGCATTCATCTATGCTATATAATTTAATTAGGTATATTTTTTTTCATTTATTCATTCCAATTTACTCATGATTGTCTATATTGTAATTCCACGAACAAGAATGTATAATATTTCTATGGATATTGTTATGTTTATTCATTTGTATACCTAAATCTGATATTACTGCATACATTTTATTTTCATCACGAATAAACGTACAGACATTCTGATATTTTGATTTCAGCAAATAGAAATCACTTGTTTCGGCACGAAAATAAGAAGTTGAACAATAATAATATTATTAATCATGTATACATGTATACGTAAATATGCGCAAGCAAGAAAGAAACAATCGCATATCGTGCTGCGTCAACAATTGTATCGAAAAGCGATGACAAGAAAATAAAAAAAAAATATATGCAATTGTCGAATTCATTAGAGAAAATCGTTGTGGCCCTGATAAGGCCGATATTTTATTTGTCGCTTTCCTCTCTCAGGAAATGTGTACTTATGCCTTCTTTTCGGTTTTTTTTCGGTAACAAAACCGCCTGAATATTGGGCAAAACACCACCTTGAGCAATGGTTACTCCTGATAACAATTTATTGAGTTCTTCGTCGTTTCGAATGGCCAGCTGTAAATGTCTAGGAATGATACGGGTTTTTTTTGTTATCGCGAGCCGCATTACCGGCCAATTCCAAGACTTCAGCTGCCAATATTCCATTACTGCGGCTAAGTAAACGGGGCGCCGGCACCAACTCGTTCGGCATAATTTCCCTTACGAAGGAGTCGATGAATACGTCCTACTGGGAATTGGAGTCCAGCCCGACTGGAACGGGACTTTGCCTTTCCCTTAACTTTACTCCTTTTCCACGTCCAGACATGTCGAATCGTAGATTAGTATTATATATCGGAATATTTAAAGAATTCACTGAGAATTATTCGATGTTGCTCTAACAGTACTTTCGATACAATGATTTCTATATAGAATCGACCTGTATTATACCGTCTACCGACCAATGGGCGTTCTCGAACGCTCACTTTCCGGTGGGCGGAGCCTACAGAGTTCCAGTTACTATCTGAAATAGTGACGACAGAGTGGCGTCTTTTTGACACTGAGTCGAAAGCAAAACCTGCACGATAGTACTTGTTTTTTTGATATTGACGAAATTACATTTCAGAACGCTACGAGCAGCTGAAAATATCGTCGGTATACCTACCCCCGCAAGGTAGAAGAATAGAAGAACCGACTTGGCAGAATTATCCCAGATCACCATCCCACATGGCCATCGGCGACTTCAACGCGAATTCGCCAGACTGGAACTGTAGGTTCGCAACACAAGAGGCAGAGATATAGTAAGATTACTAGAACGAATTTGAGGACATCGAGGTAGTAGCACCGAACAGCCCAACGTACTACCCGCAAGTCAGACGCAGTCCCAAGCACTCTTGACATCGCGCTAGTACAAAACATCGATACCAGGAGATGGAAGTACTAGAGGAAGGGCGTCAGACCACAACCCCATCCTATTCACAATAGGAAGGGGAGAAGTGGAAGCAGACAACCAACGAAGCGAATCATAGACTGGACAAGATTCCAACGAACCATACACGACGCGCTGGGTGAGATACACGCATCGAAACAAAAACAGATCTGGAGAACGCCCGGACCAGCTTCAGCAGGCGATCACACAAACAACGGAAAGAAGCGCGAGGGAAGTCCCAGCACGCGCTTTAACTTCCAAGAGCACCTTCCACCAGAAACGATGGAACTAATCAGAATAAGAAGACGCCTGAAAAGACAGTACCAAAGAACACGTGCACCGATGGACAAAAGGTGCATGATGAGCAAACAGGATACTGAAAGAAGAGCTGAAAGCGATCCGAGAAAGACAATGGACCACCCGTCGGAAGGCTGGCCACAGAAGATAGATCTGCGTGGCAAATGCAGAAGAACTTAGGAAACCGCGCGACAACCCTGCCCACCAATACACGGCGAGCAAGGAATAGTCTACACTGACCAGGAGAAGGCGGAAGCATTCGCGGCCACTTCGAAAGGCATGCAAAGAGAATGACGTCCCGTTCACAGACGAGGTAGAGGAAATAGAAAACCAGGTGGAAAGAACGGTACGGAGGATCTCAACCGACGAACAGATAATGCGCACCCCTGGCCCCGACATCGCCTGAGGAAGTGAAAGACATTCTGAGGCACCTTATCACTCGAAAGCACCAGCCCAGACAACATAACAAATAGAGCACTGAAGTGCTGCCGCGAAAGGGTATAGCAGCCATAACCACATCATAAATGCTATACTCAGACTGCAAACACTTCCCGTACCAGTTCAAAGAGGCAACGGTAATCCACATACCAAAGCCCAAGAGAACCACCTGTTTCCAGCGAACCACCGGCCAATAAGCTTACTGCCATCCATAAGCAAGTGGCGGAACGCGTCATCCTGAAGAGACTGGAAGAACAAACCAGAGAGTTAGGGATCCTCCCCAACGAACAATTCGGTTTTAGATCAGAGCACTCAACAGAGCTACAAGTCCTGAGGGTAGTGGAATTTGCGACAGAAAGGGCTTCAACCTTGGCAAAGGACCAACACCGGAGCTATCTTCCTAGACGTCTCCAAGGCGTTCGACAGAGTTTGGCACGACGGGCTACTAGCCAAGATGAGCGATTTCGGATACTCCAAACCAATGGTAAGATTAATCCAGTCTTTTCTAGCTGACAAGCGATGCCGATGCAGAGTAGGAGACGAATTATCAACAGTTCGACTACTGGAGGCAGAGTCCCGCAAGGTGCAGTCCTTTCGCCACACCTCTACTCCGTATACACGGCAGACGTGCCCAAGCCAGAGAACAACTTAACAAGTTGGCACTCTACGCGACGACACGGCCCTGCTGGCGAGATCTAGGAGTCAGCACTCGTAACAAGATACCTGCAACAACAGGCAGACAGATTAGAGGAGTGGGCTAACCTGTGGAAGATCAGTATCACCCTGACAAGAGTCAGGCGATACTGTTCACCCGCGGTTCGTACTCCGGAAGGCAACGTCATCTTCAACGGACAAGAATTCTGGACAACAAAGCAACATATCTCGGGTCATCCTAGACAAGAAGTTAACATTCCAGGAACACGTAAACAAGAGAATTGAATGGCCAAACAGGCCAGAAGACGCCTGGCACCGATCATAGGAAGAAGTAGTAACATGGCACTGAAAGTCAAGCTACTGATGATCAGAACGATCCTGATGCCGATAATTCTGTATCATGCACTGCCTGGGGCCAGTGCGCGCAGACATCAGAAAGAAGATCCAAGCATTTATGAACAACGAGCGTAAGGGCCGCCGTATGCTCCGTATTATATCCCTAACAGATTCATATACAGAGATCTAGGACTGGACACGCAGTATGTGACGTGTATATGAGAGAACATGCAGAAAGCGTTCGATAGAATCAGATCGCACTCAAATCCAGCGTTTCCGCGATCTACACGATGCGTTGAATTGGTTGACCCAGGTTCCGAGAAAGGGACAAACATCAAGGCCGACAAGACAAAATGAGAGACCGCCCCCCACGAGTCGCCGTCAGGCGGCTCAGGCAAGTATAAAAATCTTAAGTGTATTAACCATATATTCTCTTACAGAAACCGCGATTCAATTTCAAAGTCACATTTCTCAGCTTCACTGGGAAACGCCCGACTATCACAACTATGGCCGCCGTTAGCTTTGGGGGCCCCATGCAAAAATTCATTAGAATACCGCGACAAACAAGAGCCAAATAAAATTTAAACCGAGAAGTTAGATAGGGAAATAAGCACCTAAAGGCTGGTTTCCAACCAAAAAGAGGTTAGATATCAATCTTGCTGAAGTGCCAGCAGCTGATTGAGGACCGTTTCTTAAGAAACGGGGGTGGAAGGAAGGGGTCGCAGGTCCAAACCTGCGGAAGCATTCCGTAGGAGGGAGCTTGCGACCTGGGCACACAACCCTGGAGGGGCATGGGGGGCGTCTTTTACATTGAGTCGAAAGCAAACCTGCACGATAGTACTTGTTTGTTTGATATTGACGAAATTAAATTTTCAGAATGCCACCCAAAGCTAGTGGAAAGGCTGCGAAGAAGGCCGGAAAGGCCCAAAAGAATATATCGAAGACCGATAAGAAAAAGAAGAGGAGGAGGAAGGAAAGTTACGCAATTTATATCTACAAAGTATTGAAACAAGTCCATCCCGATACCGGAATATCCAGTAAAGCGATGAGCATCATGAACAGTTTCGTAAATGATATATTTGAGCGTATCGCAGCGGAAGCCTCCCGTCTTGCTCATTAAACAAGCGATCGACTATTACGAGCAGAGAAATTCAGACTGCAGTACGTCTGTTACTTCCTGGTGAATTGGCGAAGCACGCCGTCAGCGAAGGCACCAAAGCAGTTACGAAATATACCAGTTCGAAATAATTTACTTATTCCGGTCTACGATATACATTCTTAAAAAAAAACGGTTCTTTTCAGAACCACAAAATATTTATGAAAGAATTCTTACAATATCGTTTCGACGCTGAATGATAATTTATTTTTGCTAGGGCGCTAGGTCTCACTCGGTTGGGTTGCCTTGTTATCAGTACATTGTTACCTCCTTTCGTGAAACGCGCGATGATAATAAATAATTTTGCCACCTATATTTAGATGGTGCTTACCTACCTATCAACCTAAAAAGTTAACGTTCGTTACTGTTATACTAGTCATGTACTCTATTACTTATGTTATTTTTTAACGTGTTTTTTATTTACGTGCTAATATGTTGTCTAAAAACGTTTATGATTAGCATTTCTGATTTCGACTATAACATTGACGATTTATATATTTCGGGTGGGGGTGGGTGTGTATTACTCCGTTATAGATAGAGCTCACAGTATCGTCGTTCGTTCGTTCGTTCGTTCGTGTTGTAGTATCGACCTTTTTATTGAAAGTATATTACGATGATTATATCTTATCGAATATAACATTAATAACGTTCGTTATTATTCGAATGCCGTTTTCATCGAACACTTTTATAGGGATAATTTTTGAAAATGTTGATGCTATTAGAAGCGTCGGTTCTTGGTTATAGTCGTGTATGAAGGTAGACACGAGGTCTCTTCGATGCCCCTATTCACTCGTGTATTTATCGAGTATTATCGGCTAATGTATCATGTTTCTATAGACAGTCGCGCCTATGATATTTATTCGAAGGTTCCTTCCAGATCATCGATTACGAGTATTTTCGGAAAGGAATTGTCTGGAGTTACGTCAAAATCATCAATACTTCATATTTCATTGTAATTTACTGTGAGTTGTCGAGGTTTAATATTAGCTTTTTCTTATCAGAAAATATTTTCGGAATACGTAGAATCTATCCACGTTATTGTGCTAGTCGAAGTCTAAATAGGAAACCGGCATTGATTTCGTAAAGAAGTTGATGCGAACATTTCGACAGCAGAATGGAAGCCGTCAATATCGTGTCTAACGAGAATGTCGAGCGTTCAGTCTCCCGTCCGCCTGTGCTTCGACCCAGAATATTTAAACAAACGGAACACCAGAGGACTACATCATTCTCTCTAGACGCCTAACGAGTGTAGCATCTATCTTCCGAGAATATATTGTCAGTTGTTTTTTTACTATGGCAGACATAGAAAATCAGAATTCTTCGGCTTCGGCTAATTCATCTTCGTCGCCGCAGGCACAGTCTACTGCGAAGAAAGAAAAGAAAGTTAAAAATCCAAGAAGTAAACCTTCTCACCCACCTACGTCGGAAATGGTTAATAACGCTATTAAAGGATTGAAGGAACGGGGTGGTTCCTCTTTACAAGCCATAAAAAAATATATTGCGGCGAATTATAAGGCTGACGCAGAAAAAGTGGCACCTTTCATCAAGAAATATCTTAAATCTGCGGTTGCTTCCGGATCATTAGTACAAACTAAAGGAAAAGGTGCATCGGGGTCGTTCAAATTGGCATCGGCATCTTCTGGTTCGGCAAAACCGTCGGCTACCGAAAAGAAAACGTCCGGTACGGCCGGTGCGAAGGCCAAAAAAACTCCCGTTAAACGCGTAGCTGGTGAAAAAGCTAAAACCGGCAAGAAGGCTGCTGCATCACCGAAAGGTAAGAAAGCCTCTCCGGAAAAGAAAGCGGCTGCCGCAGCCAAGCCTAAAAAGGTAACTGCCGAGGATAAAAAGACCGTCGCTTCTAAGGTTTCGTCCGCGACTTCTGCTAGTAAAACCAAGTCTCCTTCGAAAGCAAAGAAAACTAACAAAGGACCAACAAAAAAGCCGAAAGCACCCAAACCGAAAACCGCGAAAGCGACCCCTGCATCGGCATCTTCTCCGAAAGCCAAAAAAGCTGCCTCTCCAAAAAAGAAGAAGTAAATTCTTCTATCAGTTGACTTCTCTCTCCGGCGACGAAGTCTAAGAAAACAAATGGCCCTTTTCAGGGCCACAATTTTTTTTACAAGAATTCGTATATAATTCAACTGTCCAACAAATATATAAATAAATAGTCAGAACTACCTACCTAGCCTATCCCTATAAACAGAAAAAAAATAGATAAATAATATTTCTTCCGCCGCCGCCGCCGACTATCGAATTGATATGAATCGAATAATTTCGTAAAAGAGTAAAAATTAAAAAATATTGCTCTGTCTTTCTATTTCATTGAAATATGTCTTGTGAACAGTTGACTTATTTTCTGATATTGGGATCGTTTCAGGAAAATGAGTCAAAATCATTTCGAGATTTCCAAACTAAGGGTGTTCCATTTGAGAAATCACTGATTTTTATATCTTCAGAATTACTCATCGACTCCAAATACCTCGTTCATCATTTTGGAAATGTTACTCCTCCTACAAGACGACGGAATGTAATATTTTGATGAATCAATAATAGCTTATGTATTCTATGAGACTTGTTTTCAATTTTATAGGGAAATGGCTCGAGAACCGAATAATACCTACTTTTTCTGTATAAACGATCGAATATCTCGAGAACGATTCATTTTTGGTATAGGGTATATTACAAAAAGTCACTCGAGATTTATGCCAGGTATTCAAAAATATGAATCAGAGGAAATTTACGAAAAGATGGTGATGTTATGAGCGATCTTTCATTCAGTGATCGCTTGTTTTTCGTTATTTATCTCAGCCGTTTCTAAAAATGATCTTTTCGAAAGATTCGTTTCGGAAAGTAAAAAATTTCAGTATTATAATCCATATTTGGATCATACTGAACATGTTCTGCAAACACCCGTGATTTAATATTTACGTGATGCGAGTTATTGAAAATATCATACATTCATTCATTCATTCATTCATATCTATCGATAAACGAATTCTTTCATCAATTGCATTTTGTGGTTCTGAAAAGAACCTTTTTTTTGTATATATTTTCAATATATATTGGGATATATATATATGAAATTAAGCTCGTTCTCCGCGTATTCTCCTTGCTAACTGAATGTCTTTGGGCATAATGGTAACGCGCTTGGCGTGAATGGCGCACAAATTCGTATCTTCGAAGAGTCCTACCAAATACGCCTCGCTAGCTTCTTGCAAAGCCATGACGGCTGAACTTTGGAATCGTAAATCGGTTTTGAAATCTTGAGCGATTTCTCGAACTAAACGTTGAAAGGGTAATTTCCTAATCAACAATTCAGTACTCTTCTGATAACGTCGAATTTCTCGGAGAGCAACAGTACCGGGTCTGTAACGATGAGGTTTTTTAACACCTCCCGTAGCCGGTGCACTTTTGCGAGCTGCTTTAGTAGCTAATTGTTTTCTCGGAGCTTTACCTCCAGTCGATTTACGAGCGGTCTGCTTGGTACGAGCCATTTTCAAAACCTATTGCGAATTGTAACGAACGAAATGTATACCGAACGATAGACGGACAACATATGAACTGAGTCGGCTTATACACGCCAACTATTATATACCATCTAGACGAGACGCCATTGGTCCGATTTCCAGTTGTGGGCGGAGTCATGAAATTTAACAAAACCCGACCGAGTTCGGTGTAGAACTTTAGTCGAAGTCTGTCGTTAGTATCACTAACAGTATTTCATTCGTATCGTGCAGTATATAATTTATTCTTAACATTCGAAATGACTGGTCGTGGCAAGGGAGGTAAAGGTTTAGGAAAAGGAGGAGCGAAACGTCATCGTAAAGTATTGCGTGATAATATCCAAGGAATAACGAAACCTGCCATTAGAAGATTAGCCCGTCGAGGTGGTGTTAAACGTATTTCGGGTTTGATATACGAAGAAACTCGTGGAGTACTCAAAGTATTTCTCGAAAATGTTATCAGAGATGCCGTAACATATACCGAACATGCGAAACGCAAAACCGTCACAGCCATGGATGTTGTATACGCCCTGAAAAGGCAAGGTCGAACCTTGTACGGATTTGGCGGTTGAATTTAATGCCTCCCCCTGTATTGTCCTTACCGTTTCCATAAAAAAAAGGTTCTTTTCAGAACCACAAAAGCTTATGAAATGAATTCGTGTGTATTTTTTATATTTTTGAAGTAAGTCTCAGGTCAAGAAAGTAATACAAATCATGAAATTATGAAACAACAAAATTTAATTGACGCTCCGGAGGGGCGACTTCATTGATGATTCCAGTGGCGCATTTGCTTTTTCAGCTGCAGGAAAACCCGGAAAAACCTGCAGCAGCAGCAAGCACCACATCATGTGAACATCTTGATCTACTAATGTCTTCTCTTTTATAAAACAAAATGTAGGGTATCTCCAGAGACTACAGTAAATTTAGAACATCGCCAGAACACTTAGTGACACGACTATCGTCAAACTTAATCGACCTCTGCCCTCCGGTAGCAAGCAGAATATCGGAAGCGTGAAATAAAAATTTGAATTGGAAATTTTGGCGAAATAACCCGAACGGAAAGTGTAGTGAAAATATAAAAGATAACGGAAAGTGTAGTGAAAATATAAAAGATAACGGAAAGTGTAGTGAACGTTTACCTCTGCCTTCCGCGAACAAGCAGAATATCGGAAGCGTGAAATAAAAATTTGAAATGGAAATTTTGGCGAAATAACCCGAACGGAAAGTGTAGTGAAAATATAAAAGAAAACGGAAAGTGTAGTGAAAATTTAAAATGTAGCGAAAGTGTAGTGAAAACATAAATATAACGGAAAGTGTAATGAAAGTTTACCTCTGCCTTCTGGGAGCGAGCAGAATTTCGGAAGCGTG
>NW_027412650.1:25000-45000 GCF_025532065.1 Leptinotarsa decemlineata
CCTCTCTCAGGAAATGTGTACTTATGCCTTCTTTTCGGTTTTTTTCGGTAACAAAACCGCCTGAATATTGGGCAAAACACCACCTTGAGCAATGGTTACTCCTGATAACAATTTATTGAGTTCTTCGTCGTTTCGAATGGCCAGCTGTAAATGTCTAGGAATGATACGGGTTTTTTTGTTATCGCGAGCCGCATTACCGGCCAATTCCAAGACTTCAGCTGCCAAATATTCCATTACTGCGGCTAAGTAAACCGGGGCGCCGGCACCAACTCGTTCGGCATAATTTCCCTTACGAAGGAGTCGATGAATACGTCCTACTGGGAATTGGAGTCCAGCCCGACTGGAACGGGACTTTGCCTTTCCCTTAACTTTACCTCCTTTTCCACGTCCAGACATGTCGAATCGTAGATTAGTATTATATATCGGATAAATTTAAAGAATTCACTGAGAATTATTCGATGTTGCTCTAACAGTAGCTTTCTATACAATGATTTCTATATAGAATCGACCTGTATTAATACCGTCCTACCGACCAATGGGCGTTCTCGAACGCTCAACTTTCCGGTGGGCGGAGCCTACTAGAGTTCCAGTTACTATCTGAAATAGTGACGACAGAGTGGCGTCTTTTACAGACATACATAAAATTCGATTGCTGAACCTCATTGAGTGCAGACGTGTCTGAGCGATTAAGTGTTTTCTCCAATTTATTTAGTGAATGTGGCAGCCGTGCGGCGGTGTGTTATTTCTTGCTATAAATAGCGCGTTCGTTTTGTGCGTGAGCAGACGACCACACTTTTGGTGAGTACGTTCAAAGATATCATTTCCGTTGCGTTCTTGGTGCTCATACTTGTTTCTGAGTGTCCGAAAACAAAGCTTTGAATTACGGCAGTATGGAGGAACTGCTTTGTAGCCTGGCAGGGAAGGAGAAGGGCGAAATTATTGGCTTTATAAGCCAATTAATTTCAGCCCTTGGCCTGTCCCAGTCAGACCTGCTTGGCAGAGCTTCGCCGGGCCCTGGGGACGACTGTCAGTCTACGACAGGTCGTAAACAGGGAGTGGCTAAGGCCCCGACTGGCCGTAGGAAAGCTAACTCGGACCGAGACTACAGCGACAGCGACAGTGTAGCCTCCTTCTCCTCATCAGTCTCGAAAAAGAGACGCTTCAATGATGGATTTCCTCCTCTTCCATCAGTGTCAAGACGCCGTATCGACGAATGGATACGGCACGAAAAAACCGAAGTCAAACAAGTACTATCCAAAAAAGAAAAGAAGCTCAAAAAAAGAGCAATGTTACAAAATGTTCAGGCAGAGGCTCGGAATTACTATTCCGAGTCCGAGACCTCATCACGTCAAGCGGCCCAAAATCAGGCCAAAGAGAAGGCCGCACCTAGCGAAAGCGCTAAAAGCGGCCCCAACGAACCTGAAATCGTTGAAAATGTTGTCGAGATGGAAGATCTCGACGCAAATGCAAACGAGGGTGCTTCTACTACGGGAAGCACCGTCAAATCAGTTCATGGCGAGGAGCCCACCCCCCCTACCCCTCTGAAGCAAGACATCCCGTCTACGGCTTCAAAGGCTAAAATTCCACCTATTGTTGTCCGACAGAAGGACAAATGGGTACCACTGTTGAAACTGACGACTAGAGAGAACATCAAGTTCTCGAAAGCCGTCAATTTACATGACGGGATAAAAGTTCAGCCGGAGTCTCCTGACGACTATCGGCGGCTGGCAAGGCTTTTGGTGAGGGAAAAAATCCCTCACCATACTTACTCGCTCCCCGAAGAGCGGCAACTACGTGCCGTCATCAGGGGAGTGCCAGAACACCTGGCAACTTCCGATGTGCGTGAGGAGCTTGAATCAAAAGGCTTTGACCTCACCAGCGTCACGCGCATGAAGCGCGCTGGCAAACCTATGCCTCTGGTCCTCGTCTTGCTAGACAGGGATCAGAAGCATATTTTTGAGGTCAAAGACCTCTTGTGCGTGAAGGTTCAGGTCGAACCCCAACACGCGAAAACTTCGGTGGGTCAATGCCACCGTTGTCAACGCTTTGGACACTGCCAACGCAACTGCTTGGCAGTGCCCATCTGCGTTAAATGCGCTGGCAGGCACTTAACCAGTGCCTGCAAAAAGACCAAGGCTGACCCCCCGAAGTGCAATAATTGCAAGGGGGCTCACACAGCCAATTACCGTGGCTGCCCCGCGTACCCAAAGGTACAAAAGAAGGGGCAGACCACAACAAGGAAACCAGCCTCCTCAGGGAGACCTGCGGGGTCTGGACGCGTCCAGGAGGGGGTCAGCTTTGCAAAAGCTGCATCTAAGGGCGCAAGTACTGCAAGTACTTCTGCAAAGCCCACCTCCCCTCGACCTGAACCCTCACCTCAGACTCAGGGGGTTTCAGACATCTGTGCCGCACTGGACCAGATGAAAAAGTTATTCGTCAAATTCCCCGTGTTACAGACAATGTTCACGGTGAATACAAGCGTGATGACCGGAACTGCCAATGTCTAGACAACCAACGTTGCCTAGATCTCTGAAGATAGTTTTTTGGAATGCCAATGGCATTCGAACAAAGAAGCTGGACTTCGAAAACTTCCTCATTGAAAACAACATAGATGTGGCTCTAGTCCAAGAGACACATCTAAGGAACGAATCCATTGTCATTCCAAATTACAGATTCTTTCACAGAGAACGTGTTGGACGTGCTGGAGGGGGAGTCGGCATTTTTGCCAAGCGATCCCTGCAGTGTGTCCAATACGGCATTGACAGTGCTCGGTTGCACGGTACTGAGGCCGTGGGGGTCGAAATTCAACTGAGAAGGGGTTGTCACAGAATAATCTCGGTTTACAACCCTCCGAACATTCGTCTACTCCCAGAATCTCTGGATGAACTGCTGATGGGAAGCAACATTCCGACAATTGCTGCTGGCGACTTCAATGCCAAGCACAGACCTTGGAGCAGAGCCACAAATCGAAACGGCCAAGCGCTCCATGCGCATGTTGACAGACATGAATATCTCGTGCTGGGACCAGATGAGCCTACGTACTATCGCGGGCAGACTAGGCCTGACGTACTAGACATCGCGCTTCTCAGAAACGTCACTCTGACCAGTGAAATTTACGTTCTGTCGGAACTGGACTCTGATCATAATCCAGTAATCCTGGTACTGGGCGATGATCTTCCTCCCCCTGAATATCGCGTGAGATCTAAGACGGACTGGGATGTCTTCACAGCCCAGCTCGAAGAGATGCGCGCCCCTCCTGAGGTACTCGACTCTCCCGACGAACTCGACGCGGCAGTTGAGCGTTTCGAGCTTTCCGTGAATGATGCGTTTCGAGCGGCCACCTCCAGGGAGGAGTGTCCGCTGAAGAGCTACAACGAGTTTCCCCCTCGTATCAAAGCCTTGATACGAGAGAGAAACCGCCTGAGAAGGCTCTACCAGCGAACCCTTTTCCCAGGGGACAAAACAGCGGCGAACAGGATGGCCAATCGTGTCAAACAGGCCATCAATGAACACCGAAACGAAAGGTGGGAAGAGCTCTTGGAATCCTTCGAACCTGGGAGTGACGAGCTTTGGCGAGTCACTCGTAGGCTCAGGGGGAAGAAGACTGCTCTCTCACCCATTCACGGAGAGCGCGGAGTGTGCTACTCCCCCGCCGACAAGGCGTTAGCCTTTGCAGACACGATGGAACGTCAGTTTCAACTTAACGTTGACGACGACGACGACATCGACCGCGATATGCTGCTGGAAGACCGGGTTCACCGACTTCTCAGGGAGGATGACGACGACGACATCCGTCCAGCTTCTATGGAGGAGCTGAAGGGTCTTATCAAGGCTGCGAAAGCAAAGAAGGCTCCGGGAGCCGATTCAATAACTAACAAGTTGTTGAAGAGACTCCCGGAAAACAGCGTTGAATTCTTGCTGAGTCTCATCAACAGTTCGTTGGCCCTCAGACACTTCCCTAGAAGGTGGAAGCATGCGATCGTCGTCATGCTCCCGAAACAGGGTCAGAACCAGCTGTTCCCGCAGAACTACCGCCCGATCAGTCTACTCTCGTCGGCGGCTAAGTTGGCTGAAAGAGTCGTACTGCAAAGACTCAACGAAGAAGTTGAGGACCGAAATGTTCTGCCTAATGAACAATTCGGCTTCAGGAGAGATCACTCCACTGAACTACAGGCTCTAAGGTTGGTCGAGAACACCATCAGCGAGCTGAATAACAACAAAAAAGTACATATAGTACTTTTAGATATTTCAAAGGCCTTCGACCGAGTATGGCACGAAGGCCTTATACATAAGCTAAACGCGCTCGACCTACCTCGGGGCCTGGTCCGGTGGATCGGATCTTTCCTGAGAGGCAGAACCTTTCAGGTTAGAGTAGAGGGCTCTCTGTCCGACAACAGAGAGATCCTCGCTGGAGTGCCACAGGGGGCCGTGCTCTCTCCGACGTTGTACTCACTCTATACAAGCGACCTGCCCAGGTCCGATAGAGTGAAGATATCCCTGTACGCCGATGACACGGCTCTACTCTCGTCTTCCATGGGGCGTGAGCTCGGCGTCGTCTACATGCAACGTGCATTGGACGACCTCGAGCGCTGGTACCTCGAATGGAAGATCCGAGTAAACCCGGAAAAGACTCAGGCGATAACCATGGGGAGATTACTATCTTCTCCGGCCAGAAAAGTGAGAGTCTCTGGAAGGGAGATTGACTGGCAAGCGCGGGTAAAGTACCTCGGCCTTTTAATAGACCGTAGGCTCACTTGGAACCCGCACATCATGTACGTTAAGTCCAAGATCGAGGGTCGGATCGCCGGTCTGTACCCTCTGATCAACAGAAAATCCAAGATGAGTCTTAAAAACAAAATTATGATCTACAACTCGATGTTCAAGCCTGTCATCATGTACGCTTCAGGCGTCTGGGGACAAGCGGCTCCGTCCAACATTTCCATTTTGGAAAGGTTACAAAATAAGCTAATTAGGATGATTGTGAATGCTCCTTGGTTCGTGCGGAATGAAGCCATCCGCAGAGATTTGCAGCTGCCTTCCATTCGGCAGTCCATTCAGTCGAGGAATGAGAGAGTTTTCGAAAAAACGGAAACTCACGAAAACCCGTTAGTTAGGGAAGCCACAGATTATGCTGTAGACGACCCCTCCCGATATAGAAGGCCCCGACACTCTGTCGAATGAGGCCCTCATGTCCCCCGTTAAAGGATGAATAACTTTTTCATCCATCCCACCCCAGCCAGGTAGGGGTATCCCGTGAAGGGCGGCACTGATGTCTAAGGACTTCATGCCGTCATCCATCAGTCATGTACCCATTGGCCCATCTCAAGGCCAATGATCAGCCGAAAGGGTAGGGGAGCTGGTCTCCAAATCCTGAATGAACTGAAGATGATCGTCAAGCGTCTTTTACACTGAGTCGAAAGCAAACCTGCACGATAGTACTTGTTTGTTTGATATTGACGAAATTAAAT
Source organism: Leptinotarsa decemlineata (assembly GCF_025532065.1). Classification (NCBI taxonomy): domain Eukaryota; kingdom Metazoa; phylum Arthropoda; class Insecta; order Coleoptera; family Chrysomelidae; genus Leptinotarsa; species Leptinotarsa decemlineata. The sequence continues at coordinate 30,469 of NW_027412650.1, forward strand.
TTTCAGAATGCCACCCAAAGCTAGTGGAAAGGCTGCGAAGAAGGCCGGAAAGGCCCAAAAGAATATATCGAAGACCGATAAGAAAAAGAAGAGGAGGAGGAAGGAAAGTTACGCAATTTATATCTACAAAGTATTGAAACAAGTCCATCCCGATACCGGAATATCCAGTAAAGCGATGAGCATCATGAACAGTTTCGTAAATGATATATTTGAGCGTATCGCAGCGGAAGCCTCCCGTCTTGCTCATTATAACAAGCGATCGACTATTACGAGCAGAGAAATTCAGACTGCAGTACGTCTGTTACTTCCTGGTGAATTGGCGAAGCACGCCGTCAGCGAAGGCACCAAAGCAGTTACGAAATATACCAGTTCGAAATAATTTACTTATTCCGGTCTACGATATACATTCTTAAAAAAAAACGGTTCTTTTCAGAACCACAAAATATTTATGAAAGAATTCTTACAATATCGTTTCGACGCTGAATGATAATTTATTTTTGCTAGGGCGCTAGGTCTCACTCGGTTGGGTTGCCTTGTTATCAGTACATTGTTACCTCCTTTCGTGAAACGCGCGATGATAATAAATAATTTTGCCACCTATATTTAGATGGTGCTTACCTACCTATCAACCTAAAAAGTTAACGTTCGTTACTGTTATACTAGTCATGTACTCTATTACTTATGTTATTTTTTAACGTGTTTTTTTTTATTTACGTGCTAATATGTTGTCTAAAAACGTTTATGATTAGCATTTCTGATTTCGACTATAACATTGACGATTTATATATTTCGGGTGGGGGTGGGTGTGTATTACTCCGTTATAGATAGAGCTCACAGTATCGTCGTTCGTTCGTTCGTTCGTTCGTGTTGTAGTATCGACCTTTTTATTGAAAGTATATTACGATGATTATATCTTATCGAATATAACATTAATAACGTTCGTTATTATTCGAATGCCGTTTTCATCGAACACTTTTATAGGGATAATTTTTGAAAATGTTGATGCTATTAGAAGCGTCGGTTCTTGGTTATAGTCGTGTATGAAGGTAGACACGAGGTCTCTTCGATGCCCCTATTCACTCGTGTATTTATCGAGTATTATCGGCTAATGTATCATGTTTCTATAGACAGTCGCGCCTATGATATTTATTCGAAGGTTCCTTCCAGATCATCGATTACGAGTATTTTCGGAAAGGAATTGTCTGGAGTTACGTCAAAATCATCAATACTTCATATTTCATTGTAATTTACTGTGAGTTGTCGAGGTTTAATATTAGCTTTTTCTTATCAGAAAATATTTTCGGAATACGTAGAATCTATCCACGTTATTGTGCTAGTCGAAGTCTAAATAGGAAACCGGCATTGATTTCGTAAAGAAGTTGATGCGAACATTTCGACAGCAGAATGGAAGCCGTCAATATCGTGTCTAACGAGAATGTCGAGCGTTCAGTCTCCCGTCCGCCTGTGCTTCGACCCAGAATATTTAAACAAACGGAACACCAGAGGACTACATCATTCTCTCTAGACGCCTAACGAGTGTAGCATCTATCTTCCGAGAATATATTGTCAGTTGTTTTTTTACTATGGCAGACATAGAAAATCAGAATTCTTCGGCTTCGGCTAATTCATCTTCGTCGCCGCAGGCACAGTCTACTGCGAAGAAAGAAAAGAAAGTTAAAAATCCAAGAAGTAAACCTTCTCACCCACCTACGTCGGAAATGGTTAATAACGCTATTAAAGGATTGAAGGAACGGGGTGGTTCCTCTTTACAAGCCATAAAAAAATATATTGCGGCGAATTATAAGGCTGACGCAGAAAAAGTGGCACCTTTCATCAAGAAATATCTTAAATCTGCGGTTGCTTCCGGATCATTAGTACAAACTAAAGGAAAAGGTGCATCGGGGTCGTTCAAATTGGCATCGGCATCTTCTGGTTCGGCAAAACCGTCGGCTACCGAAAAGAAAACGTCCGGTACGGCCGGTGCGAAGGCCAAAAAAACTCCCGTTAAACGCGTAGCTGGTGAAAAAGCTAAAACCGGCAAGAAGGCTGCTGCATCACCGAAAGGTAAGAAAGCCTCTCCGGAAAAGAAAGCGGCTGCCGCAGCCAAGCCTAAAAAGGTAACTGCCGAGGATAAAAAGACCGTCGCTTCTAAGGTTTCGTCCGCGACTTCTGCTAGTAAAACCAAGTCTCCTTCGAAAGCAAAGAAAACTAACAAAGGACCAACAAAAAAGCCGAAAGCACCCAAACCGAAAACCGCGAAAGCGACCCCTGCATCGGCATCTTCTCCGAAAGCCAAAAAAGCTGCCTCTCCAAAAAAGAAGAAGTAAATTCTTCTATCAGTTGACTTCTCTCTCCGGCGACGAAGTCTAAGAAAACAAATGGCCCTTTTCAGGGCCACAATTTTTTTTACAAGAATTCGTATATAATTCAACTGTCCAACAAATATATAAATAAATAGTCAGAACTACCTACCTAGCCTATCCCTATAAACAGAAAAAAAATAGATAAATAATATTTCTTCCGCCGCCGCCGCCGACTATCGAATTGATATGAATCGAATAATTTCGTAAAAGAGTAAAAATTAAAAAATATTGCTCTGTCTTTCTATTTCATTGAAATATGTCTTGTGAACAGTTGACTTATTTTCTGATATTGGGATCGTTTCAGGAAAATGAGTCAAAATCATTTCGAGATTTCCAAACTAAGGGTGTTCCATTTGAGAAATCACTGATTTTTATATCTTCAGAATTACTCATCGACTCCAAATACCTCGTTCATCATTTTGGAAATGTTACTCCTCCTACAAGACGACGGAATGTAATATTTTGATGAATCAATAATAGCTTATGTATTCTATGAGACTTGTTTTCAATTTTATAGGGAAATGGCTCGAGAACCGAATAATACCTACTTTTTCTGTATAAACGATCGAATATCTCGAGAACGATTCATTTTTGGTATAGGGTATATTACAAAAAGTCACTCGAGATTTATGCCAGGTATTCAAAAATATGAATCAGAGGAAATTTACGAAAAGATGGTGATGTTATGAGCGATCTTTCATTCAGTGATCGCTTGTTTTTCGTTATTTATCTCAGCCGTTTCTAAAAATGATCTTTTCGAAAGATTCGTTTCGGAAAGTAAAAAATTTCAGTATTATAATCCATATTTGGATCATACTGAACATGTTCTGCAAACACCCGTGATTTAATATTTACGTGATGCGAGTTATTGAAAATATCATACATTCATTCATTCATTCATTCATATCTATCGATAAACGAATTCTTTCATCAATTGCATTTTGTGGTTCTGAAAAGAACCTTTTTTTTGTATATATTTTCAATATATATTGGGATATATATATATGAAATTAAGCTCGTTCTCCGCGTATTCTCCTTGCTAACTGAATGTCTTTGGGCATAATGGTAACGCGCTTGGCGTGAATGGCGCACAAATTCGTATCTTCGAAGAGTCCTACCAAATACGCCTCGCTAGCTTCTTGCAAAGCCATGACGGCTGAACTTTGGAATCGTAAATCGGTTTTGAAATCTTGAGCGATTTCTCGAACTAAACGTTGAAAGGGTAATTTCCTAATCAACAATTCAGTACTCTTCTGATAACGTCGAATTTCTCGGAGAGCAACAGTACCGGGTCTGTAACGATGAGGTTTTTTAACACCTCCCGTAGCCGGTGCACTTTTGCGAGCTGCTTTAGTAGCTAATTGTTTTCTCGGAGCTTTACCTCCAGTCGATTTACGAGCGGTCTGCTTGGTACGAGCCATTTTCAAAACCTATTGCGAATTGTAACGAACGAAATGTATACCGAACGATAGACGGACAACATATGAACTGAGTCGGCTTATACACGCCAACTATTATATACCATCTAGACGAGACGCCATTGGTCCGATTTCCAGTTGTGGGCGGAGTCATGAAATTTAACAAAACCCGACCGATGTCGTCAATACCCAAGTAATGGAAATATAAAGAATTAGAAAAACGGTCTTATTCGTAAATGAATAATTAATTTAAGACGCTACAGCAAAAATCAGGGAAATAAAATCAATACTAAATCGTTTACATGCAAATGAAATTTAAGAGAAAAATAATTCTAAGTCCGAACGGCGGACGGTAGCCTGAACGCCGATATACTCGACGTTCAGGAGCAGACGAAAATTCATTTCGCGTTGCGCTCTCGCGGCGGCGTAGGCGGAGTTGACGCCAGCCAACCACGCGCGAGAAATTCTTGCGTGATTTTATATTTAAGAAACGCGAAATGGATTTTCAACTCACTGTTCGATGACTCGCTTTACTGCAATCATCTGAGCTTCTTTTCACTGTGTTACTCTGCGTTTAAGTTCTGCTGTAAACTGATTGTTAGTTATTTTACTATACATACAACGTGTGTTAATAATACACTACAAATTAGTAGTGGCTTCGTTTCCAACGTCCTGCGTTAAGAAAGAATTCTTAACTTGAATAGAATTCAGACTAGTCTGGTCAGACAAATAGATTTGAGTTCGTTATCCAGTGGGATAACTGAGGAGTATTTTTGCGGAAACAAATCGACGGCGGAGTATTTATAAGCAACCTGATTCAGGAACTGGAAATAATACTTGGGTATTGGCTGCAGAATAGAATTGTACTACAGTTGTTGCCAGTGCAATTACGAGTTAAGTGTTTGGGAGGTAATTTCATCAAAAACAAAATTACCTCCAGAAAGAATTCGATTAGATCACAGACGATCACAAACAAACCTGTCTTTTTCAAGACAAACCAAACCGATTAGACTTTCCAGTGCCGAGTGAATTCGTGTGCAGTGTGCTGTGGACTTAAGCTGGTAAGCAAACAGACTATTTTTACTAACTCTTGTGTGCATTCACAGTGGTACCCGCCTGAACTCCGAGATTCGACGTGGGATTCAAAGGAAGAGGCCTCTGTCGCCGTATTGACTGCACCAACAGTGAATACAGCCAGAGGCACGCCTACCCGAGCCGTCTACGAGAGTCTTCACGAGAAGGCTCTCATTGCATTGACGCTCGGCGGCTTAAAAGCCCTTGAGTCCCCGGGGACTGTTCGTATCTTCGGGATTAGGGATAATAGGCAGGTCACTTCGCGGTGTGAGTCTCTTGTAGATAGGGATCGATAGGGAAACTTTGAGACCGGTCCCAGCGGCCAACGTGGTGTCTCATCGTACCCCCGCGAGTTTTTGTTTAGAACTATATAGAATTTTAGGGAACTAAAAATAGATCATTCGATTTTTGAATTTAAAAGGGAAATAATAACTTCTCTCGTGTAATTCAGTTACACGGAAAAAAAAGTAAGATCATCCGGGAGTCAAGGGGACTTCCCGGCTCTGGTCTCCTGTGGAGATTTCGGCGACGACGAGCATACTCACTTCCCTGGCCGGGCATCGTCGGAAACCAAACGGAAAAATGAACAACGAAATTCATTTTTCTAGTACGCCGGATCGACAACATGGCGCTGGCCAACGTGGGGCCACAGATTCACAAATGGAATCAGTTCCTAATTCAGCAATAAATCCATTTTTGGAAATGGACGAATATATAAATACTTCTACAAACCCATTCTTAGCAATGGCTATGGAAGATGAAGTAACACTCAGGGACGCTTTGGGAAACTCATTCGTAGTAAGGAGTGAAGTAGAATCGTTCCCCAAAATGGGAAATTCACAAAAAGAAACGAAGAAAAATGTGAATTTCAGTGAGGATATGCCTTTTTCGAGTTCAGGCATAATACAAACTCGATGGCGCCCAGAAAAGATTATAGAAGATAATCAACAAATGAAAATTGTTGATCATGCAATAAATAAATTAGCTGATGTCCTATCAGTGGCGATGAGCCAAGGACATTCGGCTAATCAGGGGGGAAACCGTCTGGATAGACAGAACCTTCCAAGGTTTCGAGGCCTAGAAAATGAGGACCCGAAACGGTTCGTAGACAGGATAGAAAATGAGCTAAGGAAAGCGAAGATATCGCAGGAAGAATGGGTAGAGGTTTTCTGCGGTCAATTAGATTCAGATGCTGCCAAGTGGGCAGCCGTGTACAGGGAGAGCCAAATAACTTGGCCGATTTTGATTAACAGGTTCGATCAAAAGTTCGATAGCCCTGAGCTGTTAGCTAAGCTGACAGCTAAATTTTATGGAGAGGGACAAACCCGAAATATAAAAACGGATGTTTTCATCATCCAGAAGATTGGCTTGGCGAAAAGACTGTTTCCGGAGATGGATGAACGAGCAGCTATGCATATTATTGTTCAGCTGATCTCTCCGGAGATTCGATGCTTTTTCAGGGGACGAGTCCCTGACAAATTGGAACAATTACTCCAAGATGCGTCGGCCATTGAGGAAGATATCAAGCTATCAAAAGCGCCGACTACTAGTAAGGTAGTGAACGTCCAAGTCCCGAATCAGCATCGAGGGCCAATACAAAATAACTCAAACTCGCAGAATAACGCGAGGTATGTCCCTCCCTATAACAGGGGAAATGAAAGTAGACAACAGCAGCCTCCGTCCGCAGGGTCCTCAGAGAGAAATGGAAACCAGCGTTTTCAAAACAGAGATAGGTCTCCACCGAGGAGAACTGTCAATAATGTCTTAGAGGAAACCAGCTCGGAAAACTAAGAAGTTGCGCAGAGCCAGGTGGCGATGGCCTGTGCAACTTAATTAATCGCCAGAATAATCTAAAAATTTTAGATTTTTCCTCCCCGTGTGTAAATAACTTTTCCGAAGTACTTTCCCCACTCGATGAAGAGCCAAAAGGGTTCGGTCGATCTCTCCCTAGGATTCCCGTTGTCATTAATAATAAGACTGTAACAGCACTAATAGACACCGGGGCGTCCAGCAATTTTGTGCGGGCAGATGTAGTGTCCCACAAGAGACTAAAAAATCTCCCAAACTCAGGGATAGTCCTGATGGGTTGTTCCGAGAACATCACTAGGAGTTTGGGCCAGGTCACGATTGAAGTGTATATAGAAGAGAGGGTATTCCAGCTAAAGTTCACTGTCCTTAAGGACTTACAGGAAAAGGTCATACTTGGTATGCCTTTCTTGAAAGGTCAACAGGCCAGTTTAGACCTAGCTAGGAATACCATCTATTTTGGACAAGCTCCTCGGTTGTCAATATTTTTCGAAGGGGAAACCCTCAGAAGACCCGGGAGAGACATCGCGCCTCTGAGCCTAGATGACTCGCAATTCAACGAGGCGACGAAGTCGGAAATTCTACCAATATTAGAAACATTTAAAGACGTTTTTGAAGAGACGATACGCCAACCTCAGACAAAGGCTATCCTCCATAAGATTATAGTTAAGGAGGAGAAGCCGTTTAGGCAAATGCGCTATGCCAAGATGTCTGAGGAGCGTAAACGGATCGTCCATGAGGAGATCCAGAAATTATTAGAAGCTGGGGTGATTACTAGGAGTACCTCCCCTTATTGTTCCCCCGTGGTCCTAGTGCCCAAGAAAGGCGGTAAGCTACGCTTCTGCGTAGATTACCGTCAGATTAATAAACTGATAGTCTCGGAGGCACCACATTTACCTCCCATCCAGGAGACCGTAAGAGAGATGGGCAAGGCCAATCTATTTAGCACTTTGGACTTGAGGAACGGATTCTGGCAGGCTCCGTTGGAAAAAGACTCCAGAAAGTATACCGCCTTCGGGGGCCCCGACGGTTCGGTATACGAATTCAAGGTCCTGAGTTTTGGACTTAAAAACGGGCCGGCCGTTTTCCAAAAACTCATGTCCGAGGTGCTATCAGGATATGTAGACAAGTTCTGCAAAGTGTACCTTGACGATATTATCGTCTATTCTGACAATGTCAAGGCACACTGTGACCACTTAAGACTGATATTAGAACGTTTGAGGACACATGGGCTATGGCTTTCCCCAGGGAAATGTATGTTCGGGTCATCGACCCTGAACTACTTGGGGAGAGTTGTGTCCGAAAAAGGAAACTTCCCGCAGGAAACTCATGTCCTAAATGTAAGAAATTTCGCAACACCAACCTCTGTTAAGCAGTTGAGAGGGTTTTTAGGAACTGCAGGTTGGTTACGGGAGTTCATTCCGCATTTTGCGGAAATGGCAGCCCCGTTAACAGACTTGATCGACAAAAAACGTAAATTCAAATGGAACGCGGAAGCCGAGGAAAGCTTCCAACGGATTAAGCGGGCAGTATCGCAACCGCTACATCTGGCTAGGCCTGATCCTGCGAAACCATATTTTCTGCAGACGGACGCCAGTCAGGTGGGGATTGGAGCGGTACTGTTCCAGCGGGGAGAAACACTGGAAGAGCGTGATGTGATAGCGTACAGCAGCGCAAAGCTGAATGAGACTGAGAGGCGCTATCACATCAATGAGATTGAGTGCCTGGCCGTAGTATGGGCGATTAAGAAGTATCGGCACTACCTGCAGGACGGTAAGTTCACCCTATTGACAGACAGTTCGGCGTTGACTTGGCTCGGCCGTATGAAGGACGAAAGAGCCAAGTTAACTAGATGGGCGCTGTTACTGCAGGAGTACGACTTCGAAATCGTACACGTGCCAGGGAAGCTGAATCAGCTTCCAGATTTTCTCTCCCGAAATCCCGAGGAAGTGGAAACAAAGGCTGACTTGGAAGTTGAATCAGAGAGGATGTTTTTCCCTCACCAGGAACGGCCAGCAGAGGACCAGATCGAGGATGACCTCGTTCTGTGCCTAATCGATGAGGTCGCAGAAATATTCAACACCTGTGATATGGTGTCCCTGTATCACGGGGTTGAAACACTGCTCGAAATGAGGACTTTATTCGACCGGATTGTCGAAGAACAAAAGTCAAGTGAGGGAGTTCGTCGGTTCAGGATGCGCATCGAGAGAGCGCAAGGAAATCCTGAACCGAGTGAATATGAACAGCGAATCATGAATGACTTTCAAATGGACGGGGATTTATTATACTATGTAGGTCCAGAAGGGAACTGCAAGCGTCTGCTAGTCCCCAGACGTTGTTGGAACTTGATAATCCGCAAGTACCATGACGAAGGTGGACACCCCGGTATTGACGAGACCATTAATCAAGTGAGTCGTCATTTTTATTGGTCAAACATGAAAAAACAGGCGCAGGAATATATTAAAACCTGTCTAACCTGCGCTACCACTAAAGCGTCAAAGCCTCAACCCCCAGCAGGACAACGACCGCTTGAACCGACAAGGCCATGGCAAATGGTGTCTGTCGATGTTCTCGGGCCCTACCCAGCAGGGGAGAGTGGGAACAAATACTTGCTTGTCGCGGTGGATTGTTTTTCTAAGTGGCTTGAGACCAAGGCCTATAAGAGCGTCCAAGCAGGTGTGGTGACAAAGTTTTTATTAGAAGAGGTGTTTTATAGATGGGGTTTCCCTGAAACTATAATCACAGATGGCGCGGCGATGTATTTAGGAGCGACGTGGGAACGATTCTGTGAATCTCATAACATGGTATCCAGGATGAGTCCGTCGCACCACCAGCAGGCCAATCCGGTGGAGAGGCGAGTGCAGGAGATCAAGAAGATGCTCCGCGCCGCCCTCATAGATAAACCGGAAGCTGAGTGGGAGCGGCATATACCAGAAATCGTGTTTCACTTACGAACACGGGTTAACGCGTCGACGGAAATGACTCCTAGTGAACTGCTGCTGGGATATGAAATTCCCAAGCCCGGAGAATGGGCTACTCCTGCGCAGCGCTCACGAAGAGCTAATAACCAGAATCGGCAGGCTAGGATCGAGAGAGCCAACCAAATGGCCGAGCGTTACAGGGAAAGGAATTTTCCAAATCGTGACGAACAACCAAAGGCGAGTTTCCGGCCGGGGGACTGGGTACTTTGCCGAAATTCGGAATTAATCCGGAAAAATTTCGGCCAGACCTGGTCAGTCCCTTCTCGGGTGATCCGGAAATTGGGGGCGAACACGTACATCGTGAACCGTGGTGGACAAGATCGCACGATACATATTAATGATTTGCGGCTAGCGCCTCCTCCGAGACCGGGCCAGGATCATCTAGATCCAAGGCATCCGGATTTAGATCCTTAGTATAGAATGCCTTTACATTGTAAATACTAGGTCGAGAGCGGAGCTGAAAGGCGGCTGTGATGCCTCGACATGTACAGTAGATTTAGTTAGTTTAAGGGGATACCAATTTTTGTACATATAGGATTAAGGACCAATTGTATCTCTATGAAAATTGTAAATATGTTGTTTGAAAAAATAAAGAAAAAAAAAAGAAATTGCTTCTCAGGCACTTAAACTCGAATAGCCGTGCAACAGCTTAGGGCAGGGGGGTGTCGTCAATACCCAAGTAATGGAAATATAAAGAATTAGAAAAACGGTCTTATTCGTAAATGAATAATTAATTTAAGACGCTACAGCAAAAATCAGGGAAATAAAATCAATACTAAATCGTTTACATGCAAATGAAATTTAAGAGAAAAATAATTCTAAGTCCGAACGGCGGACGGTAGCCTGAACGCCGATATACTCGACGTTCAGGAGCAGACGAAAATTCATTTCGCGTTGCGCTCTCGCGGCGGCGTAGGCGGAGTTGACGCCAGCCAACCACGCGCGAGAAATTCTTGCGTGATTTTATATTTAAGAAACGCGAAATGGATTTTCAACTCACTGTTCGATGACTCGCTTTACTGCAATCATCTGAGCTTCTTTTCACTGTGTTACTCTGCGTTTAAGTTCTGCTGTAAACTGATTGTTAGTTATTTTACTATACATACAACGTGTGTTAATAATACACTACAAATTAGTAGTGGCTTCGTTTCCAACGTCCTGCGTTAAGAAAGAATTCTTAACTTGAATAGAATTCAGACTAGTCTGGTCAGACAAATAGATTTGAGTTCGTTATCCAGTGGGATAACTGAGGAGTATTTTTGCGGAAACAAATCGACGGCGGAGTATTTATAAGCAACCTGATTCAGGAACTGGAAATAATACTTGGGTATTGGCTGCAGAATAGAATTGTACTACAGTTGTTGCCAGTGCAATTACGAGTTAAGTGTTTGGGAGGTAATTTCATCAAAAACAAAATTACCTCCAGAAAGAATTCGATTAGATCACAGACGATCACAAACAAACCTGTCTTTTTCAAGACAAACCAAACCGATTAGACTTTCCAGTGCCGAGTGAATTCGTGTGCAGTGTGCTGTGGACTTAAGCTGGTAAGCAAACAGACTATTTTTACTAACTCTTGTGTGCATTCACAGTGGTACCCGCCTGAACTCCGAGATTCGACGTGGGATTCAAAGGAAGAGGCCTCTGTCGCCGTATTGACTGCACCAACAGTGAATACAGCCAGAGGCACGCCTACCCGAGCCGTCTACGAGAGTCTTCACGAGAAGGCTCTCATTGCATTGACGCTCGGCGGCTTAAAAGCCCTTGAGTCCCCGGGGACTGTTCGTATCTTCGGGATTAGGGATAATAGGCAGGTCACTTCGCGGTGTGAGTCTCTTGTAGATAGGGATCGATAGGGAAACTTTGAGACCGGTCCCAGCGGCCAACGTGGTGTCTCATCGTACCCCCGCGAGTTTTTGTTTAGAACTATATAGAATTTTAGGGAACTAAAAATAGATCATTCGATTTTTGAATTTAAAAGGGAAATAATAACTTCTCTCGTGTAATTCAGTTACACGGAAAAAAAAGTAAGATCATCCGGGAGTCAAGGGGACTTCCCGGCTCTGGTCTCCTGTGGAGATTTCGGCGACGACGAGCATACTCACTTCCCTGGCCGGGCATCGTCGGAAACCAAACGGAAAAATGAACAACGAAATTCATTTTTCTAGTACGCCGGATCGACAACACCGAGTTCGGTGTAGAACTTTAGTCGAAGTCTGTCGTTAGTATCACTAACAGTATTTCATTCGTATCGTGCAGTATATAATTTATTCTTAACATTCGAAATGACTGGTCGTGGCAAGGGAGGTAAAGGTTTAGGAAAAGGAGGAGCGAAACGTCATCGTAAAGTATTGCGTGATAATATCCAAGGAATAACGAAACCTGCCATTAGAAGATTAGCCCGTCGAGGTGGTGTTAAACGTATTTCGGGTTTGATATACGAAGAAACTCGTGGAGTACTCAAAGTATTTCTCGAAAATGTTATCAGAGATGCCGTAACATATACCGAACATGCGAAACGCAAAACCGTCACAGCCATGGATGTTGTATACGCCCTGAAAAGGCAAGGTCGAACCTTGTACGGATTTGGCGGTTGAATTTAATGCCTCCCCCTGTATTGTCCTTACCGTTTCCATAAAAAAAAGGTTCTTTTCAGAACCACAAAAGCTTATGAAATGAATTCGTGTGTATTTTTTATATTTTTGAAGTAAGTCTCAGGTCAAGAAAGTAATACAAATCATGAAATTATGAAACAACAAAATTTAATTGACGCTCCGGAGGGGCGACTTCATTGATGATTCCAGTGGCGCATTTGCTTTTTCAGCTGCAGGAAAACCCGGAAAAACCTGCAGCAGCAGCAAGCACCACATCATGTGAACATCTTGATCTACTAATGTCTTCTCTTTTATAAAACAAAATGTAGGGTATCTCCAGAGACTACAGTAAATTTAGAACATCGCCAGAACACTTAGTGACACGACTATCGTCAAACTTAATCGACCTCTGCCCTCCGGTAGCAAGCAGAATATCGGAAGCGTGAAATAAAAATTTGAATTGGAAATTTTGGCGAAATAACCCGAACGGAAAGTGTAGTGAAAATATAAAAGATAACGGAAAGTGTAGTGAAAATATAAAAGATAACGGAAAGTGTAGTGAACGTTTACCTCTGCCTTCCGCGAACAAGCAGAATATCGGAAGCGTGAAATAAAAATTTGAAATGGAAATTTTGGCGAAATAACCCGAACGGAAAGTGTAGTGAAAATATAAAAGAAAACGGAAAGTGTAGTGAAAATTTAAAAGTAGCGGAAAGTGTAGTGAAAACATAAATATAACGGAAAGTGTAATGAAAGTTTACCTCTGCCTTCTGGGAGCGAGCAGAATTTCGGAAGCGTGAAGAAAATATTGCAGATGGAAACTTTGGCGAAAATAATCGTGAACGGAAAGTGTGGTGAAAATATAAAAGATAACGGAAAGTGTAGTGAAAATATAAAAGATAACGGAAAGTGTAGTGAAAACATAAATATAACGGAAAGTGTAATGAAAGTTTACCTCTGCCTTCTGGGAGCGAGCAGAATTTCGGAAGCGTGAAGAAAATATTTCAGATGGAAACTTTGGCGAAAATAATCGTGAACGGAAAGTGTGGTGAAAATATAAAAGTATCGGAAAGTGTAGTGAAACATAAATATAACGGAAAGTGTAATGAAAGTTTACCTCTGCCTTCTGGGAGCAGCAGAATTTCGGAAGCGTGAAGAAAATATTTCAGATGGAAGTTTTGGCGAAAATAATCATGAACGGAAAGTGTGGTGAAAATATAAAAGATAACGGAAAGTGTAGTGAAAACATAAATATAACGGAAAGTGTAATGAAAGTTTACCTCTGCCTTCTGGGAGCAGCAGAATTTCGGAAGCGTGAAGAAAACATTTCAGATGGAAATTTTGGCGAAAATAAATCATGAACGGAAAGTGTGGTGAAAATATAAAAGTATCGGAAAGTGTAGTGAAAACATAAATATAACGGAAAGTGTAATGAAAGTTTACCTCTGCCTTCTGGGAGCGAGCAGAATTTCGGAAGCGTGAAGAAAATATTGCAGATGGAAACTTTGGCGAAAATAATCGTGAACGGAAAGTGTGGTGAAAATATAAAAGTATCGGAAAGTGTAGTGAAAACATAAATATAACGGAAAGTGTAATGAAAGTTTACCTCTGCCTTCTGGGTGCGAGCAGAATTTCGGAAGCGTGAAGAAAAAATTTCAGACGGAAATTTTGGCGAAAATAATCATGAACGGAAAGTGTGGTGAAAATAACGGAAAGTGTGGTGAAAATATCGGAAAGTATAGTGAAATTTTCGCCAAAATTTCTCTTTGAAAATTTTTTATCACGCTTCCGAAATTCTGTTTGCTCCCATTAATTCAAGTATCGTCTCACCGTCTCAACTTATATGTTGTAACGGCGAGAAAGCGGTATGGGCCTTACACAAATTTTCACTACACTTTCCGATAAACATTGTAATCGAGACGTCCTGTTGTCAGAACGTTATCCTATAATATTTTAATATATCGATCGATATGCGTATTCATGTCTGATACAATATCATATCGACGGATATAAATTATATTGACTAGGACTATACGAAAAGTGGAAAAAACCGAAAGTCGCGTAGGGTCCCGTCAGCGTTAACGGAAAACGGGCGATGTGCTCGAAACGCCGCTATAGGGGGATAGGTACGTTTCGAAACGGATCGAAAACGCTTCCTCTATAGTATCGGCAGACGCTTGCTCGAGCGCTGTCGGTACCGTGGTCACCGATAACCAAATCACACGATATTCGTTTTTCTGCTGAATAATAACATTAATTCGATATCGTGTCGAGTGCGGGCTTCGCCCACGGTGGT
>NW_027412650.1:50000-55000 GCF_025532065.1 Leptinotarsa decemlineata
ACTGTTGGCTACGATGTTCTCGAACAGACCTCGTTGAAACGCCGATCTGCAACGCTATAGCTTTGGGTACTTTCAGGACCCGTCTTGAAACACGGACCAAGGAGTCTAGCATGTGCGCGAGTCATTGGGACATAACTAAACCTAAAGGCGCAATGAAAGTAAAGGTCTACCTTGCGTAGACCGAGGGAAGATGAGCGGTTCGCCCTCAAAGTGGCCGCTCCGCATTCCCGGGGCGTCTCGTTCTCATTGCGAGAAGAGGCGCACCAAGAGCGTACACGCTGGGACCCGAAAGATGGTGAACTATGCCTGGTCAGGACGAAGTCAGGGGAAACCCTGATGGAGGTCCGTAGCGATTCTGACGTGCAAATCGATCGTCGGAACTGGGTATAGGGGCGAAAGACTAATCGAACCATCTAGTAGCTGGTTCCCTCCGAAGTTTCCCTCAGGATAGCTGGCGCTCGTCGCGTACGAGTTTCATCCGGTAAAGCGAATGATTAGAGGTATTGGGATCGAAACGATCTCAACCTATTCTCAAACTTTAAATGGGTGAGATCTCCGGCTTGCTCGAACTCTTATGAAGCCGCGAGACTCGAATCAGAGTGCCAAGTGGGCCATTTTTGGTAAGCAGAACTGGCGCTGTGGGATGAACCAAACGTCGAGTTAAAGCGCCTAAATCGACGCTTATGGGATACCATGAAAGGCGTTGGTAACTTAAGACAGCAGGACGGTGGCCATGGAAGTCGGAATCCGCCAAGGAGTGTGTAACAACTCACCTGCCGAAGTTACTAGCCCTGAAAATGGATGGCGCTGAAGCGTCGTGCTTATACTCGACCGTCAGAGGCATGTGCGGTACTCTGCCCGATATCTTCCCGATTGAAGGCGACCATGAAGCCCTGACGAGTAGGAGGGTCGCGGCGGTGAGCGCAGAAGGGCTGGCCGTGAGGCCGTCTGGAGCCGCCGTCGGTGCAGATCTTGGTGGTAGTAGCAAATACTCCAGCGAGGTCCTGGAGGACTGACGTGGAGAAGGGTTTCGTGTGAACAGCCGTTGCACACGAGTCAGTCGATCCTAAGCCCTAGGCGAAAGCCGATGTTGATGTGGTGTAAGTTTATATAATAAAATTTATTATAAAATAAATGTTCACACCCGTCGGGCGAAAGGGAATCCGGTTCCTATTCCGGAACCCGGCAGCGGAACCGTCAAAAAGTCGGGCCCTCGCAAGAGAGTTCGTCGGGGCAACCCAAAAGGACCCGGAGACGCCGTCGGGAGATCCGGGAAGAGTTTTCTTTTCTGCATAAGCGTTCGAGTTCCATGGAATCCTCTAGCAGGGAGATATGGTTTGGAACGCGAAGAGCACCGCAGTTGCAGCGGTGTCCGGATCTTCCCCTCGGACCTTGAAAATCCGGGAGAGGGCCACGTGGAGGCGTCGCGCCGGTTCGTACCCATATCCGCAGCAGGTCTCCAAGGTGAAGAGCCTCTAGTCGATAGAATAATGTAGGTAAGGGAAGTCGGCAAATTGGATCCGTAACTTCGGGATAAGGATTGGCTCTGAGGATCGGGGCGTGTCGGGCTTGGCGAGGAAGCGGGTCGCGGCTGACGTGCCGGGCCTGTGCGAGGTGAAGTGTCATCGCTTCACGGCGTTGATTACGGATCCGAGTTCGGTCCCGTGCCTTGGCCTCCCGCGGAACCGTCTTGCTGCGAGGCCCCGGTGTCGCCCGCAAGGGAGACCCGGGTGTCCTCTTCGGCCGCCATTCAACGATCAGCTCAGAACTGGCACGGACCGGGGGAATCCGACTGTCTAATTAAAACAAAGCATTGCGATGGCCCCAGCGGGTGATGACGCAATGTGATTTCTGCCCAGTGCTCTGAATGTCAACGTGAAGAAATTCAAGCAAGCGCGGGTAAACGGCGGGAGTAACTATGACTCTCTTAAGGGCGTGTCGGCTTAGCTGGCCCCCTTGGGAGAGTTCTAGTTGCTCATAATGGTCAGGAACGAGTGGCGCAATTTGGCGGCTCGGTGTCTCGTGACAGGGGACGCCGGGCCGCCTTTTGCGTTAAAGCTTTTTCCTGACAAGTCGACTGACACCTCCTCGTGGTAACCGCCGGGAAACGCTCGACATCCTTAAGGGGAGTCGAGTAGGCTAACGTCAGCGGCGAAACAAAAATGAACCAGCCTGTCTCTCAGCCTCCTTGGCCGGATGGTATTTTGGGCAGGTCCGCAAAAGGTCATGGCAATTGCGGCATACTGGTAGCTGATGGGCCCCAGGGGTGGCTTAAAACCCCCTTGCCGGCCGACCTCGGTCGGCAACTAAATGAACCAGCCTGTCACTCAGCCTCCTTGGCCGGATGGCATTTTGGGCAGGTCCGCAAAAGTTCATGGCAATTGCGGCATACTGGTAGCTGATGGGCCTACCGGGGTGGCTTAAAACCCCCGCTCCTATGCCGGCGGATCTCCGCCGGCAGTTAAATGAACCAGCCTGTCACTCAGCCTCCTGGCCAGATGGCAATTTGGGCAGGTCCGCAAAAGGTCATGGCAATTGCGGCATACTGGTAGCTGATGGGCCCCCAGGGGTGGCTTAAAACCCCTACCCCCTTGCCGGCGGATCCCGGTCGGCAGCTGCATGAGCAGTACCACTCGGGAAAGGCTCTGAGAGTCCTTTCCTAGGGGGGGCCTCCAGGACGGCACTGGAGACTAGAGTGGAAGGGAGAAGAGCTAGGGGGTCTAGCAAGCCCCCTAGTGATATATCTCCGGCTCCAAATTTAAATTTAGAAGCCTCGGATGCGTGTGCTGGCTCCGCTCCCCTCCCAGCACACGTAAGACAGGGGGAGCAACTTGTTGACGACAACGGCCCCGATAACGGACATGAGCTGGAGATGGAAAGGTTTTTAAAAGAAATATGGGAGAGTATGGGCTACCCAATACCGGTAGCCCAGAACTACACAGAGAGGTCCTGCACCTTATGTCTCCTAGAGGGCAGGAACCTCCTGTCGTTGTCTCTGGCGGAAGAAGAACGGCACTGTCGGGATTGGCACCCCGACAGAGAGATAAAATTCGTCTGCACTAAATGCCGTAAAATATATAAAAACAGACACGCCAGCCGGTGCCATCTACCTAAATGCACCGGGCCGAAGCCGATTGTAGCCGACGGGCAGCGGTGTGGCATTTGCAATTCGGTCTTCGCGACAGACATGGGACTCTCCCAACACATGCGGCACAGGCATCCTGACGCCAGAAATGAAGCGAGAATCGCTAGTGCCTCATACTATCAGCCTCCTCGGCCAAGGCATAACCAGGTCTTTACCGAGGATGAAATTCGCACTATGCTGGAGTGCGAAGTGAGGTTCTACGGCGACAGGCTAATTGCCTTTAACATGGCGCCCTATATTCCTACAAAGTCCAACACACAATTGAGGCATAAAAGAGCTGATATAAAATATAAAGTAAGGAGGGACCAATATCTTATTGAACACAATCTCCCTCCTTTAGCCGCAGGGCGCCAAGAAAACCTCGAGGAAACCGAGGAACCAATAAATCTGCCCGACAGTCCAGCCCGCGGGCTGGCGGATCCGCTCCTGGCTATACAAGAAGAGGCTGCGGCCCTAGTCAGAGAGTTGGAATCCATCCAGCGCACCACTTTGGAATACAGGGAGTGGCGCAGAGAGATCGTTGAGTCGGTTCTCGCTCAACAGATACCCCAGAATGCCCAACGATCTCAAACTGAATCAACGGCTTTCACGAACTTGGGTGCTGGTTTGGAGCAGTCGTCGTTTTGGGACTATGACGTGCCCCAAGGGTTCATCGATACGATGTACTCATGGGTGTTAAGCGTCGTCCAAACCGACGGCCGCCCTAGAATCCCAAAGCCTAAGAGGGGAGCGGGTAGAGGCCGGGGTAGTCGCAGGCGCTACCTCTACGCCAAAACCCAAGACCTGTATAATAAAAATCCGTCCCTTGTGGCAAGGTACGTCCGTAATAACGTGGACTGGTTGGACGCCCCCGGGATCGGGTGTCCAAATGCGGACGTACAGGATCTGTACGAGAGACTATGGGGTCAAAAGCCTGTAGTACAGATCCCAGATTTGGGAGATAATGACCCTCCAATCGAGTTATCTCACGTTTTATCCGAGATAACTCGAGACGAAATAAAAGAAAGATTCTCCCAAATAAGTAGTTCCACGGCGGCTGGCCCAGACGGTTTCCGGCTAATTGATGTAAGAAGGCCAGCCGTATATGAAGTCCTCCATAGATTTTACAACCTCGTGATGGTATGTGGCCGGATACCATCCGACTGGAGGAAGAATCGAACCACTCTGATACCAAAAGAAGGCAAGGACGGTAGTAAGGCGGAAAACTACCGTCCAATTACAATAGCTTCGATCCTGAGTCGAGGATACTTCGGTATCATCGACAAGAAGCTGAGGAGAGTGGTCGAATTCTCACCCCGCCAAAAGGGGTTCGTTAACGAAGCGGGGTGCTTCAATAACGTACACCTGTTAAACGAAGTGCTACGGCACTCGAAAGCCCATAAGGGAATGGTCGTAACGATCTTGGATGTGTCTAAGGCATTCGACACGGTGCCCCACGAGGTACTAAATCCTACGTTACGTAGAAAGGGTCTTCCTGAACAAGTTGTGAGGATTGTGGAAGATGCCTACTCAGGTGTACAAACCTCACTCGAATTGAACGACGCACAAGTCGAAGTGCGCCTCCAGCGGGGGGTCAAGCAAGGTGACCCCCTAAGTCCGTTTCTATTTAATGCAGCCTTAGAGCCCCTGCTGCATAAGCTGGAGAGTCAGCCGGGGTACCAGATCAACGAATCTGAAGAAGTAACGTGCCTGGCCTTCGCTGATGACCTTGTGTTGTTAGCGCAAGACGCAAGTCAGGCACAAAAACAGTTAAGTGACACGGAAGCATACCTAGAGGGGTTAGGTATGAAATTATCACAACTAAAATGCCAAACCTTCCGTGTACAAACCACCAAAGACTCCTGGCACTTAACTG
>NW_027412650.1:60000-76321 GCF_025532065.1 Leptinotarsa decemlineata
CGAGCATTCGAAGTAGTAATAACGTATTTCGCTCGTACTTTTTTTCTCTATAATCTTCCGTTTGTATTACACAAAATGACTGGTAGAGGAAAAGGAGGAAAGGGATTAGGAAAAGGCGGAGCAAAAAGACATCGCAAAGTGTTGCGAGATAATATTCAAGGAATTACGAAGCCTGCCATCAGAAGATTAGCTCGTCGTGGAGGTGTAAAACGTATATCCGGATTGATATACGAAGAAACTCGTGGAGTACTCAAAGTATTTCTCGAAAATGTTATCAGAGATGCGGTAACATATACAGAACACGCCAAAAGAAAAACCGTCACGGCCATGGACGTAGTATACGCTCTCAAACGTCAAGGGCGTACATTATATGGTTTCGGCGGTTAGATTCATATTCCGACGAGAAATTTAAAAAAAAAAAACGGTTCTTTTCAGAACCACAATTTGTTTTCAAAACGAATTCGATTTATATACTTTACTTTGGTGTGAGTAATAATTAACGAATTACCAAATTAAATTCGAACGATATACCCATCTAATTTTAAGCATTATCTGTCATTCTTTTGATTACCTGAATAATTGCTTCATTTTATCCTGTATACTTAACGAAATTATTAATTTCAACCTTACTACATCTGTATACGAAGAAGAAAAGAGAAGAACGATCTGTACAATTAGATTATATACCACTCGGTTTCTAAATCTATAGGACAGGGAAGCTACTGGTATCTAGCTAGCTAGCTAGCTAGGTAGCTCCCAAACTATTCAATTATTCACCAATAGAAATTACATATGAAACTTTTCTGAAACGCCGCTTTAAAACGCGATACCATTTGTACGTAAAGAAAAAATTGAAAAAATGAATATTCATAAACTGATCGAAGGTTAATGAACCACTGTCCAAATATTATTGTTTTATGCTTATAATATTCATCTATCCCATTTCACAAATTACTATGAATAATAATAACAACCTATTTTTATATACTCGTCATTCATTTCTGCAGATATTGAAATGTATGTATGCATTCATCTATGCTATATAATTTAATTAGGTATAATTTTTTTCATTTATTCATTCCAATTTACTCATGATTGTCTATATTGTAATTCCACGAACAAGAATGTATAATATTTCTATGGATATTGTTATGTTTATTCATTTGTATACCTAAATCTGATATTACTGCATACATTTTATTTTCATCACGAATAAACGTACAGACATTCTGATATTTGATTTCAGCAAATAGAAATCACTTGTTTCGGCACGAAAATAAGAAGTTGAACAATAATAATATTATTAATCATGTATACATGTATACGTAAATATGCGCAAGCAAGAAAGAAACAATCGCATATCGTGCTGCGTCAACAATTGTATCGAAAAGCGATGACAAGAAAATAAAAAAAAAATATATGCAATTGTCGAATTCATTAGAGAAAATCGTTGTGGCCCTGATAAGGGCCGATATTTTATTTGTCGCTTTCCTCTCTCAGGAAATGTGTACTTATGCCTTCTTTTCGGTTTTTTTCGGTAACAAAACCGCCTGAATATTGGGCAAAACACCACCTTGAGCAATGGTTACTCCTGATAACAATTTATTGAGTTCTTCGTCGTTTCGAATGGCCAGCTGTAAATGTCTAGGAATGATACGGGTTTTTTTGTTATCGCGAGCCGCATTACCGGCCAATTCCAAGACTTCAGCTGCCAAATATTCCATTACTGCGGCTAAGTAAACCGGGGCGCCGGCACCAACTCGTTCGGCATAATTTCCCTTACGAAGGAGTCGATGAATACGTCCTACTGGGAATTGGAGTCCAGCCCGACTGGAACGGGACTTTGCCTTTCCCTTAACTTTACCTCCTTTTCCACGTCCAGACATGTCGAATCGTAGATTAGTATTATATATCGGATAAATTTAAAGAATTCACTGAGAATTATTCGATGTTGCTCTAACAGTAGCCTTCTATACAATGATTTCTATATAGAATCGACCTGTATTAATACCGTCCTACCGACCAATGGGCGTTCTCGAACGCTCAACTTTCCGGTGGGCGGAGCCTACTAGAGTTCCAGTTACTATCTGAAATAGTGACGACAGAGTGGCGTCTTTTACAGACATACATAAAATTCGATTGCTGAACCTCATTGAGTGCAGACGTGTCTGAGCGATTAAGTGTTTTCTCCAATTTATTTAGTGAATGTGGCAGCCGTGCGGCGGTGTGTTATTTCTTGCTATAAATAGCGCGTTCGTTTTGTGCGTGAGCAGACGACCACACTTTTGGTGAGTACGTTCAAAGATATCATTTCCGTTGCGTTCTTGGTGCTCATACTTGTTTCTGAGTGTCCGAAAACAAAGCTTTGAATTACGGCAGTATGGAGGAACTGCTTTGTAGCCTGGCAGGGAAGGAGAAGGGCGAAATTATTGGCTTTATAAGCCAATTAATTTCAGCCCTTGGCCTGTCCCAGTCAGACCTGCTTGGCAGAGCTTCGCCGGGCCCTGGGGACGACTGTCAGTCTACGACAGGTCGTAAACAGGGAGTGGCTAAGGCCCCGACTGGCCGTAGGAAAGCTAACTCGGACCGAGACTACAGCGACAGCGACAGTGTAGCCTCCTTCTCCTCATCAGTCTCGAAAAAGAGACGCTTCAATGATGGATTTCCTCCTCTTCCATCAGTGTCAAGACGCCGTATCGACGAATGGATACGGCACGAAAAAACCGAAGTCAAACAAGTACTATCCAAAAAAGAAAAGAAGCTCAAAAAAAGAGCAATGTTACAAAATGTTCAGGCAGAGGCTCGGAATTACTATTCCGAGTCCGAGACCTCATCACGTCAAGCGGCCCAAAATCAGGCCAAAGAGAAGGCCGCACCTAGCGAAAGCGCTAAAAGCGGCCCCAACGAACCTGAAATCGTTGAAAATGTTGTCGAGATGGAAGATCTCGACGCAAATGCAAACGAGGGTGCTTCTACTACGGGAAGCACCGTCAAATCAGTTCATGGCGAGGAGCCCACCCCCCCTACCCCTCTGAAGCAAGACATCCCGTCTACGGCTTCAAAGGCTAAAATTCCACCTATTGTTGTCCGACAGAAGGACAAATGGGTACCACTGTTGAAACTGACGACTAGAGAGAACATCAAGTTCTCGAAAGCCGTCAATTTACATGACGGGATAAAAGTTCAGCCGGAGTCTCCTGACGACTATCGGCGGCTGGCAAGGCTTTTGGTGAGGGAAAAAATCCCTCACCATACTTACTCGCTCCCCGAAGAGCGGCAACTACGTGCCGTCATCAGGGGAGTGCCAGAACACCTGGCAACTTCCGATGTGCGTGAGGAGCTTGAATCAAAAGGCTTTGACCTCACCAGCGTCACGCGCATGAAGCGCGCTGGCAAACCTATGCCTCTGGTCCTCGTCTTACTAGACAGGGATCAGAAGCATATTTTTGAGGTCAAAGACCTCTTGTGCGTGAAGGTTCAGGTCGAACCCCAACACGCGAAAACTTCGGTGGGTCAATGCCACCGTTGTCAACGCTTTGGACACTGCCAACGCAACTGCTTGGCAGTGCCCATCTGCGTTAAATGCGCTGGCAGGCACTTAACCAGTGCCTGCAAAAAGACCAAGGCTGACCCCCCGAAGTGCAATAATTGCAAGGGGGCTCACACAGCCAATTACCGTGGCTGCCCCGCGTACCCAAAGGTACAAAAGAAGGGGCAGACCACAACAAGGAAACCAGCCTCCTCAGGGAGACCTGCGGGGTCTGGACGCGTCCAGGAGGGGGTCAGCTTTGCAAAAGCTGCATCTAAGGGCGCAAGTACTGCAAGTACTTCTGCAAAGCCCACCTCCCCTCGACCTGAACCCTCACCTCAGACTCAGGGGGTTTCAGACATCTGTGCCGCACTGGACCAGATGAAAAAGTTATTCGTCAAATTCCCCGTGTTACAGACAATGTTCACGGTGAATACAAGCGTGATGACCGGAACTGCCAATGTCTAGACAACCAACGTTGCCTAGATCTCTGAAGATAGTTTTTTGGAATGCCAATGGCATTCGAACAAAGAAGCTGGACTTCGAAAACTTCCTCATTGAAAACAACATAGATGTGGCTCTAGTCCAAGAGACACATCTAAGGAACGAATCCATTGTCATTCCAAATTACAGATTCTTTCACAGAGAACGTGTTGGACGTGCTGGAGGGGGAGTCGGCATTTTTGCCAAGCGATCCCTGCAGTGTGTCCAATACGGCATTGACAGTGCTCGGTTGCACGGTACTGAGGCCGTGGGGGTCGAAATTCAACTGAGAAGGGGTTGTCACAGAATAATCTCGGTTTACAACCCTCCGAACATTCGTCTACTCCCAGAATCTCTGGATGAACTGCTGATGGGAAGCAACATTCCGACAATTGCTGCTGGCGACTTCAATGCCAAGCACAGACCTTGGAGCAGAGCCACAAATCGAAACGGCCAAGCGCTCCATGCGCATGTTGACAGACATGAATATCTCGTGCTGGGACCAGATGAGCCTACGTACTATCGCGGGCAGACTAGGCCTGACGTACTAGACATCGCGCTTCTCAGAAACGTCACTCTGACCAGTGAAATTTACGTTCTGTCGGAACTGGACTCTGATCATAATCCAGTAATCCTGGTACTGGGCGATGATCTTCCTCCCCCTGAATATCGCGTGAGATCTAAGACGGACTGGGATGTCTTCACAGCCCAGCTCGAAGAGATGCGCGCCCCTCCTGAGGTACTCGACTCTCCCGACGAACTCGACGCGGCAGTTGAGCGTTTCGAGCTTTCCGTGAATGATGCGTTTCGAGCGGCCACCTCCAGGGAGGAGTGTCCGCTGAAGAGCTACAACGAGTTTCCCCCTCGTATCAAAGCCTTGATACGAGAGAGAAACCGCCTGAGAAGGCTCTACCAGCGAACCCTTTTCCCAGGGGACAAAACAGCGGCGAACAGGATGGCCAATCGTGTCAAACAGGCCATCAATGAACACCGAAACGAAAGGTGGGAAGAGCTCTTGGAATCCTTCGAACCTGGGAGTGACGAGCTTTGGCGAGTCACTCGTAGGCTCAGGGGGAAGAAGACTGCTCTCTCACCCATTCACGGAGAGCGCGGAGTGTGCTACTCCCCCGCCGACAAGGCGTTAGCCTTTGCAGACACGATGGAACGTCAGTTTCAACTTAACGTTGACGACGACGACGACATCGACCGCGATATGCTGCTGGAAGACCGGTTTCACCGACTTCTCAGGGAGGATGACGACGACGACATCCGTCCAGCTTCTATGGAGGAGCTGAAGGGTCTTATCAAGGCTGCGAAAGCAAAGAAGGCTCCGGGAGCCGATTCAATAACTAACAAGTTGCTGAAGAGACTCCCGGAAAACAGCGTTGAATTCTTGCTGAGTCTCATCAACAGTTCGTTGGCCCTCAGACACTTCCCTAGAAGGTGGAAGCATGCGATCGTCGTCATGCTCCCGAAACAGGGTCAGAACCAGCTGTTCCCGCAGAACTACCGCCCGATCAGTCTACTCTCGTCGGCGGCTAAGTTGGCTGAAAGAGTCGTACTGCAAAGACTCAACGAAGAAGTTGAGGACCGAAATGTTCTGCCTAATGAACAATTCGGCTTCAGGAGAGATCACTCCACTGAACTACAGGCTCTAAGGTTGGTCGAGAACACCATCAGCGAGCTGAATAACAACAAAAAAGTACATATAGTACTTTTAGATATTTCAAAGGCCTTCGACCGAGTATGGCACGAAGGCCTTATACATAAGCTAAACGCGCTCGACCTACCTCGGGCCTGGTCCGGTGGATCGGATCTTTCCTGAGAGGCAGAACCTTTCAGGTTAGAGTAGAGGGCTCTCTGTCCGACAACAGAGAGATCCTCGCTGGAGTGCCACAGGGGGCCGTGCTCTCTCCGACGTTGTACTCACTCTATACAAGCGACCTGCCCAGGTCCGATAGAGTGAAGATATCCCTGTACGCCGATGACACGGCTCTACTCTCGTCTTCCATGGGGCGTGAGCTCGGCGTCGTCTACATGCAACGTGCATTGGACGACCTCGAGCGCTGGTACCTCGAATGGAAGATCCGAGTAAACCCGGAAAAGACTCAGGCGATAACCATGGGGAGATTACTATCTTCTCCGGCCAGAAAAGTGAGAGTCTCTGGAAGGGAGATTGACTGGCAAGCGCGGGTAAAGTACCTCGGCCTTTTAATAGACCGTAGGCTCACTTGGAACCCGCACATCATGTACGTTAAGTCCAAGATCGAGGGTCGGATCGCCGGTCTGTACCCTCTGATCAACAGAAAATCCAAGATGAGTCTTAAAAACAAAATTATGATCTACAACTCGATGTTCAAGCCTGTCATCATGTACGCTTCAGGCGTCTGGGGACAAGCGGCTCCGTCCAACATTTCCATTTTGGAAAGGTTACAAAATAAGCTAATTAGGATGATTGTGAATGCTCCTTGGTTCGTGCGGAATGAAGCCATCCGCAGAGATTTGCAGCTGCCTTCCATTCGGCAGTCCATTCAGTCGAGGAATGAGAGAGTTTTCGAAAAAACGGAAACTCACGAAAACCCGTTAGTTAGGGAAGCCACAGATTATGCTGTAGACGACCCCTCCCGATATAGAAGGCCCCGACACTCTGTCGAATGAGGCCCTCATGTCCCCCGTTAAAGGATGAATAACTTTTTCATCCATCCCACCCCAGCCAGGTAGGGGTATCCCGTGAAGGGCGGCACTGATGTCTAAGGACTTCATGCCGTCATCCATCAGTCATGTACCCATTGGCCCATCTCAAGGCCAATGATCAGCCGAAAGGGTAGGGGAGCTGGTCTCCAAATCCTGAATGAACTGAAGATGATCGTCAAGCGTCTTTTACACTGAGTCGAAAGCAAACCTGCACGATAGTACTTGTTTGTTTGATATTGACGAAATTAAATTTTCAGAATGCCACCCAAAGCTAGTGGAAAGGCTGCGAAGAAGGCCGGAAAGGCCCAAAAGAATATATCGAAGACCGATAAGAAAAAGAAGAGGAGGAGGAAGGAAAGTTACGCAATTTATATCTACAAAGTATTGAAACAAGTCCATCCCGATACCGGAATATCCAGTAAAGCGATGAGCATCATGAACAGTTTCGTAAATGATATATTTGAGCGTATCGCAGCGGAAGCCTCCCGTCTTGCTCATTATAACAAGCGATCGACTATTACGAGCAGAGAAATTCAGACTGCAGTACGTCTGTTACTTCCTGGTGAATTGGCGAAGCACGCCGTCAGCGAAGGCACCAAAGCAGTTACGAAATATACCAGTTCGAAATAATTTACTTATTCCGGTCTACGATATACATTCTTAAAAAAAAACGGTTCTTTTCAGAACCACAAAATATTTATGAAAGAATTCTTACAATATCGTTTCGACGCTGAATGATAATTTATTTTTGCTAGGGCGCTAGGTCTCACTCGGTTGGGTTGCCTTGTTATCAGTACATTGTTACCTCCTTTCGTGAAACGCGCGATGATAATAAATAATTTTGCCACCTATATTTAGATGGTGCTTACCTACCTATCAACCTAAAAAGTTAACGTTCGTTACTGTTATACTAGTCATGTACTCTATTACTTATGTTATTTTTTAACGTGTTTTTTTTTATTTACGTGCTAATATGTTGTCTAAAAACGTTTATGATTAGCATTTCTGATTTCGACTATAACATTGACGATTTATATATTTCGGGTGGGGGTGGGTGTGTATTACTCCGTTATAGATAGAGCTCACAGTATCGTCGTTCGTTCGTTCGTTCGTTCGTGTTGTAGTATCGACCTTTTTATTGAAAGTATATTACGATGATTATATCTTATCGAATATAACATTAATAACGTTCGTTATTATTCGAATGCCGTTTTCATCGAACACTTTTATAGGGATAATTTTTGAAAATGTTGATGCTATTAGAAGCGTCGGTTCTTGGTTATAGTCGTGTATGAAGGTAGACACGAGGTCTCTTCGATGCCCCTATTCACTCGTGTATTTATCGAGTATTATCGGCTAATGTATCATGTTTCTATAGACAGTCGCGCCTATGATATTTATTCGAAGGTTCCTTCCAGATCATCGATTACGAGTATTTTCGGAAAGGAATTGTCTGGAGTTACGTCAAAATCATCAATACTTCATATTTCATTGTAATTTACTGTGAGTTGTCGAGGTTTAATATTAGCTTTTTCTTATCAGAAAATATTTTCGGAATACGTAGAATCTATCCACGTTATTGTGCTAGTCGAAGTCTAAATAGGAAACCGGCATTGATTTCGTAAAGAAGTTGATGCGAACATTTCGACAGCAGAATGGAAGCCGTCAATATCGTGTCTAACGAGAATGTCGAGCGTTCAGTCTCCGTCCGCCTGTGCTTCGACCCAGAATATTTAAACAAACGGAACACCAGAGGACTACATCATTCTCTCTAGACGCCTAACGAGTGTAGCATCTATCTTCCGAGAATATATTGTCAGTTGTTTTTTTACTATGGCAGACATAGAAAATCAGAATTCTTCGGCTTCGGCTAATTCATCTTCGTCGCCGCAGGCACAGTCTACTGCGAAGAAAGAAAAGAAAGTTAAAAATCCAAGAAGTAAACCTTCTCACCCACCTACGTCGGAAATGGTTAATAACGCTATTAAAGGATTGAAGGAACGGGGTGGTTCCTCTTTACAAGCCATAAAAAAATATATTGCGGCGAATTATAAGGCTGACGCAGAAAAAGTGGCACCTTTCATCAAGAAATATCTTAAATCTGCGGTTGCTTCCGGATCATTAGTACAAACTAAAGGAAAAGGTGCATCGGGGTCGTTCAAATTGGCATCGGCATCTTCTGGTTCGGCAAAACCGTCGGCTACCGAAAAGAAAACGTCCGGTACGGCCGGTGCGAAGGCCAAAAAAACTCCCGTTAAACGCGTAGCTGGTGAAAAAGCTAAAACCGGCAAGAAGGCTGCTGCATCACCGAAAGGTAAGAAAGCCTCTCCGGAAAAGAAAGCGGCTGCCGCAGCCAAGCCTAAAAAGGTAACTGCCGAGGATAAAAAGACCGTCGCTTCTAAGGTTTCGTCCGCGACTTCTGCTAGTAAAACCAAGTCTCCTTCGAAAGCAAAGAAAACTAACAAAGGACCAACAAAAAAGCCGAAAGCACCCAAACCGAAAACCGCGAAAGCGACCCCTGCATCGGCATCTTCTCCGAAAGCCAAAAAAGCTGCCTCTCCAAAAAAGAAGAAGTAAATTCTTCTATCAGTTGACTTCTCTCTCCGGCGACGAAGTCTAAGAAAACAAATGGCCCTTTTCAGGGCCACAATTTTTTTTTACAAGAATTCGTATATAATTCAACTGTCCAACAAATATATAAATAAATAGTCAGAACTACCTACCTAGCCTATCCCTATAAACAGAAAAAAAATAGATAAATAATATTTCTTCCGCCGCCGCCGCCGACTATCGAATTGATATGAATCGAATAATTTCGTAAAAGAGTAAAAATTAAAAAATATTGCTCTGTCTTTCTATTTCATTGAAATATGTCTTGTGAACAGTTGACTTATTTTCTGATATTGGGATCGTTTCAGGAAAATGAGTCAAAATCATTTCGAGATTTCCAAACTAAGGGTGTTCCATTTGAGAAATCACTGATTTTTATATCTTCAGAATTACTCATCGACTCCAAATACCTCGTTCATCATTTTGGAAATGTTACTCCTCCTACAAGACGACGGAATGTAATATTTTGATGAATCAATAATAGCTTATGTATTCTATGAGACTTGTTTTCAATTTTATAGGGAAATGGCTCGAGAACCGAATAATACCTACTTTTTCTGTATAAACGATCGAATATCTCGAGAACGATTCATTTTTGGTATAGGGTATATTACAAAAAGTCACTCGAGATTTATGCCAGGTATTCAAAAATATGAATCAGAGGAAATTTTACGAAAAGATGGTGATGTTATGAGCGATCTTTCATTCAGTGATCGCTTGTTTTTCGTTATTTATCTCAGCCGTTTCTAAAAATGATCTTTTCGAAAGATTCGTTTCGGAAAGTAAAAAATTTCAGTATTATAATCCATATTTGGATCATACTGAACATGTTCTGCAAACACCCGTGATTTAATATTTACGTGATGCGAGTTATTGAAAATATCATACATTCATTCATTCATTCATTCATATCTATCGATAAACGAATTCTTTCATCAATTGCATTTTGTGGTTCTGAAAAGAACCTTTTTTTTGTATATATTTTCAATATATATTGGGATATATATATATGAAATTAAGCTCGTTCTCCGCGTATTCTCCTTGCTAACTGAATGTCTTTGGGCATAATGGTAACGCGCTTGGCGTGAATGGCGCACAAATTCGTATCTTCGAAGAGTCCTACCAAATACGCCTCGCTAGCTTCTTGCAAAGCCATGACGGCTGAACTTTGGAATCGTAAATCGGTTTTGAAATCTTGAGCGATTTCTCGAACTAAACGTTGAAAGGGTAATTTCCTAATCAACAATTCAGTACTCTTCTGATAACGTCGAATTTCTCGGAGAGCAACAGTACCGGGTCTGTAACGATGAGGTTTTTTAACACCTCCCGTAGCCGGTGCACTTTTGCGAGCTGCTTTAGTAGCTAATTGTTTTCTCGGAGCTTTACCTCCAGTCGATTTACGAGCGGTCTGCTTGGTACGAGCCATTTTCAAAACCTATTGCGAATTGTAACGAACGAAATGTATACCGAACGATAGACGGACAACATATGAACTGAGTCGGCTTATACACGCCAACTATTATATACCATCTAGACGAGACGCCATTGGTCCGATTTCCAGTTGTGGGCGGAGTCATGAAATTTAACAAAACCCGACCGATGTCGTCAATACCCAAGTAATGGAAATATAAAGAATTAGAAAAACGGTCTTATTCGTAAATGAATAATTAATTTAAGACGCTACAGCAAAAATCAGGGAAATAAAATCAATACTAAATCGTTTACATGCAAATGAAATTTAAGAGAAAAATAATTCTAAGTCCGAACGGCGGACGGTAGCCTGAACGCCGATATACTCGACGTTCAGGAGCAGACGAAAATTCATTTCGCGTTGCGCTCTCGCGGCGGCGTAGGCGGAGTTGACGCCAGCCAACCACGCGCGAGAAATTCTTGCGTGATTTTATATTTAAGAAACGCGAAATGGATTTTCAACTCACTGTTCGATGACTCGCTTTACTGCAATCATCTGAGCTTCTTTTCACTGTGTTACTCTGCGTTTAAGTTCTGCTGTAAACTGATTGTTAGTTATTTTACTATACATACAACGTGTGTTAATAATACACTACAAATTAGTAGTGGCTTCGTTTCCAACGTCCTGCGTTAAGAAAGAATTCTTAACTTGAATAGAATTCAGACTAGTCTGGTCAGACAAATAGATTTGAGTTCGTTATCCAGTGGGATAACTGAGGAGTATTTTTGCGGAAACAAATCGACGGCGGAGTATTTATAAGCAACCTGATTCAGGAACTGGAAATAATACTTGGGTATTGGCTGCAGAATAGAATTGTACTACAGTTGTTGCCAGTGCAATTACGAGTTAAGTGTTTGGGAGGTAATTTCATCAAAAACAAAATTACCTCCAGAAAGAATTCGATTAGATCACAGACGATCACAAACAAACCTGTCTTTTTCAAGACAAACCAAACCGATTAGACTTTCCAGTGCCGAGTGAATTCGTGTGCAGTGCAGTGTGCTGTGGACTTAAGCTGGTAAGCAAACAGACGATTTTTACTAACTCTTGTGTGCATTCACAGTGGTACCCGCCTGAACTCCGAGATTCGACGTGGGATTCAAAGGAAGAGGCCTCTGTCGCCGTATTGACTGCACCAACATGAATACAGCCAGAGGCACGCCTACCTAGCCGTCTACGAGAGTCTTCACGAGAAGGCTCTCATTGCATTGACG
This sequence comes from Leptinotarsa decemlineata, assembly GCF_025532065.1. Taxonomy (NCBI): domain Eukaryota; kingdom Metazoa; phylum Arthropoda; class Insecta; order Coleoptera; family Chrysomelidae; genus Leptinotarsa; species Leptinotarsa decemlineata. The sequence continues at coordinate 72,002 of NW_027412650.1, forward strand.
CTCGGCGGCTTAAAAGGCCCTTGAGTCCCCGGGGACTGTTCGTATCTTCGGGATTAGGGATAATAGGCAGGTCACTTCGCGTGTGAGTCTCTTGTAGATAGGGATCGATAGGGAAACTTGAGACCGTCCCAGCGGCCAACGTGGTGTCTCATCGTACCCCCGCGAGTTTTTTGTTTAGAACTATATAGAATTTTAGGGAAACTAAAAATAGATCATTCGATTTTGAATTTAAAAGGGAAATAATAACTTCTCTCGTGTAATTCAGTTACACGGAAAAAAAAGTAAGATCATCCGGGAGTCAAGGGGACTTCCCGGCTCTGGTCTCCTGTGGAGATTTCGGCGGCGACGACGAGCATACTCACTTTCCCTGGCCGGGCATCGTCAAACCAAACGGAAAAATGAACAACGAAATTCATTTTTCTAGTACGCCGGATCGACAACATGGCGCTGGCCAACGTGGGGCCACAGATTCACAAATGGAATCATTTCCTAATTCAGCAATAAATCCATTTTTGGAAATGGACGAATATATAAATACTTCTACAAACCCATTCTTAGCAATGGCTATGAAGATGAAGTAACACTCAGGGACGGCTTTGGGAAACTCATTCGTAGTAAGGAGTGAAGTAGAATCGTTCCCCAAAATGGGAAATTCACAAAAAGAAACGAAGAAAAATGTGAATTTCAGTGAGGAATGCCTTTTTCGAGTTCAGGCATAATACAAACTCGATGGCGCCCAGAAAAGATTATAGAAGATAATCAACAAATGAAAATTGTTGATCATGCAATAAATAAATTAGCTGATGTCCTATCAGTGGCGATGAGCCAAGGACATTCGGCTAATCAGGGGGAAACCGTCTGGATAGACAGAACCTTCCAAGGTTTCGAGGCCTAGAAAATGAGGACCCGAAACGGTTCGTAGACAGGATAGAAAATGAGCTAAGGAAAGCGAAGATATCGCAGGAAGAATGGGTAGAGGTTTTCTGCGGTCAATTAGATTCAGATGCTGCCAAGTGGGCACCGTGTACAGGGAAAGCCAAATAACTTGGCCGATTTTGATTAACAGGTTCGATCAAAAGTTCGATAGCCCTGAGCTGTTAGCTAAGCTGACAGCTAAATTTTATGGAGAGGGACAAACCCGAAATATAAAAACGGATTTTTTCATCATCCAGAAGATTGGCTTGGCGAAAAGACTGTTTCCGGAGATGGATGAACGAGCAGCTATGCATATTATTGTTCAGCTGATCTCTCCGGAGATTCGATGCTTTTTCAGGGGACGAGTCCCTGACAAATTGGAACAATTACTCCCAAGATGCGTCGGCCATTGAGAAGATATCAAGCTATCAAAAGCGCCGACTACTAGTAAGGTAGTGAACGTCCAAGTCCCGAATCAGCATCGAGGGCCAATACAAAATAACTCAAACTCGCAGAATAACGCGAGGTATGTCCCTCCCTATAACAGGGGAAATGAAAGTAGACAACAGCACCTCCGTCCGCAGGGTCCTCAGAGAGAAATGGAAACCAGCGTTTTCAAAACAGAGATAGGTCTCCACCGAGGAGAACTGTCAATAATGTCTTAGAGGAAACCAGCTCGGAAAACTAAGATTGCGCAGAGCCAGGTGGCGATGGCCTGTGCAACTTAATTAATCGCCAGAATAATCTAAAAATTTTAGATTTTTCCTCCCCGTGTGTAAATAACTTTTCCGAAGTACTTTCCCCACTCGATGAAGAGCCAAAAGGGTTCGGTCGATCTCTCCCTAGGATTCCCGTTGTCATTAATAATAAGACTGTAACAGCACTAATAGACACCGGGCGTCCAGCAATTTTGTGCGGGCAGATGTAGTGTCCCACAAGAGACTAAAAATCTCACCAAACTCAGGGATAGTCCTGATGGGTTGTTCCGAAACATCACTAGGAGTTTGGGCCAGGTCACGATTGAAGTGTATTATAGAAGAGAGGGTAATTCCAGCTAAAGTTCACTGTCCTTAAGGACTTACAGGAAAAGGTCATACTTGGTATGCCTTTCTTGAAAGGTCAACAGGCCAGTTTAGACCTAGCTAGGAATACCATCTATTTTGGACAAGCTCCTCGGTTGTCAATATTTTTCGAAGGGGAAACCCTCAGAAGACCCGGGAGAGACATCGCGCCTCTGAGCCTAGATGACTCGCAATTCAACGAGGCGACGAAGTCGGAAATTCTACCAATATTAGAAACATTTAAAGACGTTTTTTGAAGAGACGATACGCCAACCTCAGACACAAGGCTATCCTCCATAAGATTATAGTTAAGGAGGAAAGCGTTTAGGCAAATGCGCTATGCCAAGATGTCTGAGGAGCGTAAACGGATCGTCCATGAGGAGATCCAGAAATTATTAGAAGCTGGGTGATTACTAGGAGTACCTCCCCTTATTTTTCCCCCGTGGTCCTAGTGCCCAAGAAAGGCGTAAGCTACGCTTCTGCGTAGATTACCGTCAGATTAATAAACTGATAGTCTCGGAGGCACCACATTTACCTCCCATCCAGGAGACCGTAAGAGAGATGGGCAAGGCCAATCTATTTAGCACTTGGACTTGAGGAACGGATTCTGGCAGGCTCGTTTGGAAAAAGACTCCAGAAAGTATACCGCCTTCGGGGCCCCCGACGGTTCGGTATACGAATTCAAGGTCCTGAGTTTTGGACTTAAAAACGGGCCGGCCGTTTTCCAAAAACTCATGTCCGAGGTGCTATCAAGATAGTAGACAAGTTCTGCAAAGTGTACCTTGACGAATTATCGTCTATTCTGACAATGTCAAGGCACACTGTGACCACTTAAGACTGATATTAGAACGTTTGAGGACACATGGGGCTATGGCTTTCCCCAGGGAAATGTATGTTCGGGTCATCGACCCTGAACTACTTGGGGAGAGTTGTGTCCGAAAAAGAAACTTCCCGCAGGAAACTCATGTCCTAAATGTAAGAAATTTCGCAACAACCAACCTCTGTTAAGCAGTTGAGAGGGTTTTTAGAACTGCAGGTTGGTTACGGGAGTTCATTCCGCATTTTGCGGAAATGGCAGCCCCGTTAACAGACTTGATCGACAAAAAACGTAAATTCAAATGGAACGCGGAAGCCGAGGAAAGCTTCCAACGGATTAAGCGGGCAGTATCGCAACCGCTACATCTGGCTAGGCCTGATCCTGCGAAACCATATTTTCTGCAGACGGACGCCAGTCAGGTGGGGATTGGAGCGGTACTGTTCCAGCGGGGAGAAACACTGGAAGAGCGTGATGTGATAGCGTACAGCAGCGCAAAGCTGAATGAGACTGAGAGGCGCTATCACATCAATGAGATTGAGTGCCTGGCCGTAGTATGGGCGATTAAGAAGTATCGGCACTACCTGCAGGACGTAAGTTCACCCTATTGACAGACAGTTCGGCGTTGACTTGGCTCGGCCGTATGAAGGACGAAAGAGCCAAGTAAACTAGATGGGCGCTGTTACTGCAGGAGTACGACTTCGAAATCGTACACGTGCCAGGGAAGCTGAATCAGCTTCCAGATTTTCTCTCCCGAAATCCCGAGGAAGTGGAAACAAAGGCTGACTTGGAATTTGAATCAGAGAGGATGTTTTTCCCTCACCAGGAACGGCCAGCAGAGGACCAGATCGAGGATGACCTCGTTCTGTGCCTAATCGATGAGGTCGCAGAAATATTCAACACCTGTGATATGGTGTCCCTGTATCACGGGGTTGAAACACTGCTCGAAATGAGGACTTTATTCGACCGGATTGTCGAAGAACAAAAGTCAAGTGAGGGAGTTCGTCGGTTCAGGATGCGCATCGAGAGAGCGCAAGGAAATCCTGAACCGAGTGAATATGAACAGCGAATCATGAATGACTTTCAAATGGACGGGGATTTATTATACTATGTAGGTCCAGAAGGGAACTGCAAGCGTCCTGCTAGTCCCCAGACGTTGTTGGAACTTGATAATCCGCAAGTACCATGACGAAGGTGGACACCCCGGTATTGACGAGACCATTAATCAAGTGAGTCGTCATTTTTATTGTCAAACATGAAAAAACAGGCGCAGGAATATATAAAAACCTGTCTAACCTGCGCTACCACTAAAGCGTCCAAAGCCTCAACCCCCAGCAGGACAACGACCGCTTGAACCGACAAGGCCATGGCCAAATGGTGTCTGTCGATGTTCTCGGGCCCTACCCAGCAGGGGAGAGTGGGAACAAATACTTGCTTGTCGCGGTGGATTGTTTTTCTAAGTGGCTTGAGACCAAGGCCTATAAGAGCGTCCAAGCAGGTGTGGTGACAAAGTTTTTATTAGAAGAGGTG
>NW_027412651.1:0-68668 GCF_025532065.1 Leptinotarsa decemlineata
TTTTTTTTTCAATTCTCAGTTACTCGTTCGAATTCATTTCATCAATTGTAGAAACTGATAAATATAACACGCATACCTCACATGTTTCACACGACTTCCTCAATTCTTCCAATAATTCACGCTTCGAACCAAAAATTAAGAAATTTCCCAACTTCTTTCTGTTCTGAGATACTCATCACAAATGTTACAAATGATGTAGGAACGTTCAATAAGAGTGAAATTGTGCATTTCTCACAAGATCAACAAAATCGTTCCTCGAATAACACAAACTCAAATGAAACAAAATTTCCCAAATTTTTTTTCAATTCTCAGTTACTCGTCTCGAATTCATTTCATCAATTGTAGAAACTGATAATATAACACGCATACCTCACATGTTTCACACGACTTCCTCAATTCTTCCAATAATTCACGCTTCGAACCAAAAATTAAGAAATTTCCACCAACTTCCTTCAGTTCTGAGATACTCATCACAAATGGTTACAAATGATGTAGGAACGTTCAATAAGAGTGAAATTGTGCATTTCTCACAAGATTAACAAAATCGTTTCGAATAACACAAACTCAAATGAAACAAAATTTCCCAATTTTTTTCAATTCTCAGTTACTCGTCTCGAATTCATTTCATCAATTGTAGAAACTGATAAATATAACACGCATACCTCACATGTTTCACACGACTTCCTCAATTCTTCCAATAATTCACACGCTTCGAACCAAATTAAGAAATTTCCACCAACTTCCTTCAGTTCTGAGATACTCATCACAAATGTTACAAATGATGTAGGAACGTTCAATAAGAGTGAAATTGTGCATTTCTCACAAGATTAACAAAATCGTTCTTCGAATAACACAAACTCAAATGAAACAAAATTTCCCAAATTTTTTTCAATTCTCAGTTACTCGTCTCGAATTCATTCATCAATTGTAGAAACTGATAAATATAACACGCATACCTCACATGTTTCACACGACTTCCTCAATTCTTCCAATAATTCACGCTTCGAACCAAAAATTTAAGAAATTTCCACCAACTTCCTTCAGTTCTGAGATACTCATCACAAATGGTTACAAATGATGTAGGAACGTTCAATAAGAGTGAAATTGTGCATTTTTCACAAGATTAACAAAATCGTTCCTCGAATAACACAAACTCAAATGAAACAAAATTTCCAAATTTTTTTCAATTCTCAGTTACTCGTCTCGAATTCATTTCATCAATTGTAGAAACTGATAAATATAACACGCATACCTCACATGTTTCACACGACTTCCTCAATTCTTCCAATAATTCACGCTTCGAACCAAAAATTAAGAAATTTCCACCAACTTCCTTCAGTTCTGAGATACTCATCACAAATGGTTACAAATGATGTAGGAACGTTCAATAAGAGTGAAATTGTGCATTTCTCACAAGATTAACAAAATCGTTCTTCGAATAACACAAACTCAAATGAAACAAAATTTCCAAATTTTTTTCAATTCTCAGTTACTCGTCTCGAATTCATTTCATCAATTGTAGAAACTGATAAATATAACACGCATACCTCACATGTTTCACACGACTTCCTCAATTCTTCCAATAATTCACGCTTCGAACCAAAAATTAAGAAATTTCCACCAACTTCCTTCAGTTCTGAGATACTCATCACAAATGGTTACAAATGATGTAGGAACGTTCAATAAGAGTGAAATTGTGCATTTCTCACAAGATCAACAAAATCGTTCCTCGAATAACACAAACTCAAATGAAACAAAATTTCCCAATTTTTTTTCAATTCTCAGTTACTCGTTTCGAATTCATTTCATCAATTGTAGAAACTGATAAATATAACACGCATACCTCACATGTTTCACACGACTTCCTCAATTCTTCCAATAATTCACGCTTCGAACCAAAAATTAAGAAATTTCCACCAACTTCCTTCAGTTCTGAGATACTCATCACAAATGGTTACAAATGATGTAGGAACGTTCAATAAGAGTGAAATTGTGCATTTCTCACAAGATCAACAAAATCGTTCCTCGAATAACACAAACTCAAATGAAACAAAATTTCCCAATTTTTTTTCAATTCTCAGTTACTCGTCTTCGAATTCATTTCATCAATTGTAGAAACTGATAAATATAACACGCATACCTCACATGTTTCACACGACTTCCTCAATTCTTCCAATAATTCACGCTTCGAACCAAAAATTAAGAAATTTCCACCAACTTCCTTCAGTTCTGAGATACTCATCACAAATGGTTACAAATGATGTAGGAACGTTCAATAAGAGTGAAATTGTGCATTTCTCACAAGATTCAACAAAATCGTTCCTCGAATAACACAAACTCAAATGAAACAAAATTTCCCAATTTTTTTCAATTCTCAGTTACTCGTCTCGAATTCATTTCATCAATTGTAGAAACTGATAAATATAACACGCATACCTCACATGTTTCACACGACTTCCTCAATTCTTCCAATAATTCACGCTTCGAACCAAAAATTAAGAAATTTCCACCAACTTCTTCAGTTCTGAGATACTCATCACAAATGGTTACAAATGATGTAGGAACGTTCAATAAGAGTGAAATTGTGCATTTCTCACAAGATTAACAAAATCGTTCCTCGAATAACACAAACTCAAATGAAACAAAATTTCCCAATTTTTTTTTAAATTCAGTTACTCGTCTCGAATTCATTTCATCAATTGTAGAAACTGATAAATATAACACGCATACCTCACATGTTTCACACGACTTCCTCAATTCTTCCAATAATTCACGCTTCGAACCAAAAATTAAGAATTTCCACCAACTTCCTTCAGTTCTGAGATACTCATCACAAATGGTTACAAATGATGTAGGAACGTTCAATAAGAGTGAAATTGTGCATTTCTCACAAGATTAACAAAATCGTTCTTCGAATAACACAAACTCAAATGAAACAAAATTTCCCAATTTTTTTTCAATTCTCTGTTACTCGTTTCGAATTCATTTCATCAATTGTAGAAACTGATAAATATAACACGCATACCTCACATGTTTCACACGACTTCCTCAATTCTTCCAATAATTCACGCTTCGAACCAAAAATTAAAATTTCCACCAACTTCCTTCATTTTGAGATACTCATCACAAATGGTTACAAATGATGTAGGAACGTTCAATAAGAGTGAAATTGTGCATTTCTCACAAGATTAACAAAATCGTTCCTCGAATAACACAAACTCAAATGAAACAAAATTTCCCAATTTTTTTTCAATTCTCAGTTACTCGTCTCGAATTCATTTCATCAATTGTAGAAACTGATAAATATAACACGCATACCTCACATGTTTCACACGACTTCCTCAATTCTTCCAATAATTCACGCTTCGAACCAAAAATTTAGAAATTTCCACCAACTTCCTTCAGTTCTGAGATACTCATCACAAATGGTTACAAATGATGTAGGAACGTTCAATAAGAGTGAAATTGTGCATTTCTCACAAGATTAACAAAATCGTTCTTCGAATAACACAAACTCAAATGAAACAAAATTTCCCAAATTTTTTTCAATTCTCAGTTACTCGTCTCGAATTCATTTCATCAATTGTAGAAACTGATAAATATAACACGCATACCTCACATGTTTCACACGACTTCCTCAATTCTTCCAATAATTCACGCTTCGAACCAAAAATTAAGAAATTTCCACCAACTTCCTTCAGTTCTGAGATACTCATCACAAATGGTTACAAATGATGTAGGAACGTTCAATAAGAGTGAAATTGTGCATTTTTCACAAGATCAACAAAATCGTTCCTCGAATAACACAAACTCAAATGAAACAAAATTTCCCAATTTTTTTTCAATTCTCAGTTACTCGTTTCGAATTCATTTCATCAATTGTAGAAACTGATAAATATAACACGCATACCTCACATGTTTCACACGACTTCCTCAATTCTTCCAATAATTCACGCTTCGAACCAAAAATTAAGAAATTTCCACCAACTTTCTTCAGTTCTGAGATACTCATCACAAATGGTTACAAATGATGTAGGAACGTTCAATAAGAGTGAAATTGTGCATTTCTCACAAGATTAACAAAATCGTTCCTCGAATAACACAAACTCAAATGAAACAAAATTTCCCAATTTTTTTTCAATTCTCAGTTACTCGTCTCGAATTCATTTCATCAATTGTAGAAACTGATAAATATAACACGCATACCTCACATGTTTCACACGACTTCCTCAATTCTTCCAATAATTCACGCTTCGAACCAAAAATTAAGAAATTTCCACCAACTTCCTTCAGTTCTGAGATACTCATCACAAATGGTTACAAATGATGTAGGAACGTTCAATAAGAGTGAAATTGTGCATTTTTCACAAGATCAACAAAATCGTTCCTCGAATAACACAAACTCAAATGAAACAAAATTTCCCAATTTTTTTCAATTCTCAGTTACTCGTTTCGAATTCATTTCATCAATTGTAGAAACTGATAAATATAACACGCATACCTCACATGTTTCACACGACTTCCTCAATTCTTCCAATAATTCACGCTTCGAACCAAAAATTAAGAAATTTCCACAACTTCTTCAGTTCTGAGATACTCATCACAAATGGTTACAAATGATGTAGGAACGTTCAATAAGAGTGAAATTGTGCATTTCTCACAAGATTAACAAAATCGTTCTCGAATAACACAAACTCAAATGAAACAAAATTTCCCAAATTTTTTTCAATTCTCAGTTACTCGTCTCGAATTCATTTCATCAATTGTAGAAACTGATAAATATAACACGCATACCTCACATGTTTCACACGACTTCCTCAATTCTTCCAATAATTCACGCTTCGAACCAAAAATTAAGAAATTTCCACCAACTTCCTTCAGTTCTGAGATACTCATCACAAATGGTTACAAATGATGTAGGAACGTTCAATAAGAGTGAAATTGTGCATTTCTCACAAGATTAACAAAATCGTTCCTCGAATAACACAAACTCAAATGAAACAAAATTTCCCAATTTTTTTTCAATTCTCTGTTACTCGTCTCGAATTCATTTCATCAATTGTAGAAACTGATAAATATAACACGCATACCTCACATGTTTCACACGACTTCCTCAATTCTTCCAATAATTCACGCTTCGAACCAAAAATTAAGAAATTTCCACCAACTTTCTTCAGTTCTGAGATACTCATCACAAATGGTTACAAATGATGTAGGAACGTTCAATAAGAGTGAAATTGTGCATTTCTCACAAGATTAACAAAATCGTTCCTCGAATAACACAAACTCAAATGAAACAAAATTTCCCAATTTTTTTTCAATTCTCAGTTACTCGTCTCGAATTCATTTCATCAATTGTAGAAACTGATAAATATAACACGCATACCTCACATGTTTCACACGACTTCCTCAATTCTTCCAATAATTCACGCTTCGAACCAAAAATTAAGAAATTTCCACCAACTTCCTTCAGTTCTGAGATACTCATCACAAATGGTTACAAATGATGTAGGAACGTTCAATAAGAGTGAAATTGTGCATTTCTCACAAGATTAACAAAATCGTTCTTCGAATAACACAAACTCAAATGAAACAAAATTTCCCAATTTTTTTCAATTCTCAGTTACTCGTCTCGAATTCATTTCATCAATTGTAGAAACTGATAAATATAACACGCATACCTCACATGTTTCACACGACTTCCTCAATTCTTCCAATAATTCACGCTTCGAACCAAAATTAAGAAATTTCCACCAACTTCTTCAGTTCTGAGATACTCATCACAAATGGTTACAAATGATGTAGGAACGTTCAATAAGAGTGAAATTGTGCATTTCTCACAAGATTAACAAAATCGTTCCTCGAATAACACAAACTCAAATGAAACAAAATTTCCCAATTTTTTTTCAATTCTCAGTTACTCGTCTCGAATTCATTTCATCAATTGTAGAAACTGATAAATATAACACGCATACCTCACATGTTTCACACGACTTCCTCAATTCTTCCAATAATTCACGCTTCGAACCAAAAATTAAGAAATTTCCACCAACTTCCTTCAGTTCTGAGATACTCATCACAAATGGTTACAAATGATGTAGGAACGTTCAATAAGAGTGAAATTGTGCATTTCTCACAAGATCAACAAAATCGTTCTCGAATAACACAAACTCAAATGAAACAAAATTTCCCAAATTTTTTTCAATTCTCTTTACTCGTCTCGAATTCATTTCATCAATTGTAGAAACTGATAAATATAACACGCATACCTCACATGTTTCACACGACTTCCTCAATTCTTCCAATAATTCACGCTTCGAACCAAAAATTAAGAAATTTCCACCAACTTCTTCAGTTCTGAGATACTCATCACAAATGGTTACAAATGATGTAGGAACGTTCAATAAGAGTGAAATTGTGCATTTCTCACAAGATTAACAAAATCGTTCCTCGAATAACACAAACTCAAATGAAACAAAATTTCCCAAATTTTTTTTCAATTCTCAGTTACTCGTCTCGAATTCATTTCATCAATTGTAGAAACTGATAAATATAACACGCATACCTCACATGTTTCACACGACTTCCTCAATTCTTCCAATAATTCACGCTTCGAACCAAAAATTAAGAAATTTCCACCAACTTCCTTCAGTTCTGAGATACTCATCACAAATGGTTACAAATGATGTAGGAACGTTCAATAAGAGTGAAATTGTGCATTTCTCACAAGATTAACAAAATCGTTCTTCGAATAACACAAACTCAAATGAAACAAAATTTCCCAATTTTTTTCAATTCTCAGTTACTCGTCTCGAATTCATTTCATCAATTGTAGAAACTGATAAATATAACACGCATACCTCACATGTTTCACACGACTTCCTCAATTCTTCCAATAATTCACGCTTCGAACCAAAAATTTAGAAATTTCCACCAACTTCCTTCAGTTCTGAGATACTCATCACAAATGGTTACAAATGATGTAGGAACGTTCAATAAGAGTGAAATTGTGCATTTTCACAAGATCAACAAAATCGTTCCTCGAATAACACAAACTCAAATGAAACAAAATTTCCCAATTTTTTTTCAATTCTCTGTTACTCGTTCGAATTCATTTCATCAATTGTAGAAACTGATAAATATAACACGCATACCTCACATGTTTCACACGACTTCCTCAATTCTTCCAATAATTCACGCTTCGAACCAAAAATTAAGAAATTTCCACCAACTTCCTTCAGTTCTGAGATACTCATCACAAATGGTTACAAATGATGTAGGAACGTTCAATAAGAGTGAAATTGTGCATTTCTCACAAGATTAACAAAATCGTTCTTCGAATAACACAAACTCAAATGAAACAAAATTTCCCAAATTTTTTTCAATTCTCAGTTACTCGTCTCGAATTCATTTCATCAATTGTAGAAACTGATAAATATAACACGCATACCTCACATGTTTCACACGACTTCCTCAATTCTTCCAATAATTCACGCTTCGAACCAAAAATTAAGAAATTTCCACTTCTTTCTGTTCTGAGATACTCATCACAAATGGTTACAAATGATGTAGGAACGTTCAATAAGAGTGAAATTGTGCATTTCTCACAAGATTAACAAAATCGTTCTTCGAATAACACAAACTCAAATGAAACAAAATTTCCCAAATTTTTTCAATTCTCAGTTACTCTCGTCTCGAATTCATTTCATCAATTGTAGAAACTGATAAATATAACACGCATACCTCACATGTTTCACACGACTTCCTCAATTCTTCCAATAATTCACGCTTCGAACCAAAAATTAAGAAATTTCCACCAACTTCCTTCAGTTCTGAGATACTCATCACAAATGGTTACAAATGATGTAGGAACGTTCAATAAGAGTGAAATTGTGCATTTCTCACAAGATTAACAAAATCGTTCTTCGAATAACACAAACTCAAATGAAACAAAATTTCCCAAATTTTTTTCAATTCTCAGTTACTCGTCTCGAATTCATTTCATCAATTGTAGAAACTGATAAATATAACACGCATACCTCACATGTTTCACACGACTTCCTCAATTCTTCCAATAATTCACGCTTCGAACCAAAAATTAAGAAATTTCCACCAACTTCCTTCAGTTCTGAGATACTCATCACAAATGGTTACAAATGATGTAGGAACGTTCAATAAGAGTGAAATTGTGCATTTCTCACAAGATCAACAAAATCGTTCTTCGAATAACACAAACTCAAATGAAACAAAATTTCCCAAATTTTTTTCAATTCTCAGTTACTCGTCTCGAATTCATTTCATCAATTGTAGAAACTGATAAATATAACACGCATACCTCACATGTTTCACACGACTTCCTCAATTCTTCCAATAATTCACGCTTCGAACCAAAAATTAAGAAATTTCCACCAACTTCCTTCAGTTCTGAGATACTCATCACAAATGGTTACAAATGATGTAGGAAAAGAGAAATTGATTTAGAAAATTTCCTCGAATAACACAAAAAAATCAAAATTTCCCATTTTTTTCACGTTACTCGTTTCGAATTCATTCAAATTGTAGAAACTGATAAATATAACACGCATACCTCACATGTTTCACACGACTTCCTCAATTCTTCCAATAATTCACGCTTCGAACCAAAAATAAGAAATTTCCACCAACTTCCTTCAGTTCTGAGATACTCATCACAAATGGTTACAAATGATGTAGGAACGTTCAATAAGAGTGAAATTGTGCATTTCTCACAAGATTAACAAAATCGTTCCTCGAATAACACAAACTCAAATGAAACAAAATTTCCAAATTTTTTTTCAATTCTCAGTTACTCGTCTCGAATTCATTTCATCAATTGTAGAAACTGATAAATATAACACGCATACCTCACATGTTTCACACGACTTCCTCAATTCTTCCAATAATTCACGCTTCGAACCAAAAATTAAGAAATTTCCACCAACTTCCTTCAGTTCTGAGATACTCATCACAAATGGTTACAAATGATGTAGGAACGTTCAATAAGAGTGAAATTGTGCATTTCTCACAAGATTAACAAAATCGTTCTTCGAATAACACAAACTCAAATGAAACAAAATTTCCCAATTTTTTTCAATTCTCAGTTACTCGTCTCGAATTCATTTCATCAATTGTAGAAACTGATAAATATAACACGCATACCTCACATGTTTCACACGACTTCCTCAATTCTTCCAATAATTCACGCTTCGAACCAAAAATTAAGAAATTTCCACCAACTTCTTTCAGTTTTGAGATACTCATCACAAATGGTTACAAATGATGTAGGAACGTTCAATAAGAGTGAAATTGTGCATTTCTCACAAGATTAACAAAATCGTTCCTTCGAATAACACAAACTCAAATGAAACAAAATTTCCCAAATTTTTTTCAATTCTCAGTTACTCGTCTCGAATTCATTTCATCAATTGTAGAAACTGATAAATATAACACGCATACCTCACATGTTTCACACGACTTCCTCAATTCTTCCAATAATTCACGCTTCGAACCAAAAATTAAGAAATTTCCACCAACTTCCTTCAGTTCTGAGATACTCATCACAAATGGTTACAAATGATGTAGGAACGTTCAATAAGAGTGAAATTGTGCATTTCTCACAAGATTAACAAAATCGTTCTCGAATAACACAAACTCAAATGAAACAAAATTTCCCAAATTTTTTTCAATTCTCAGTTACTCGTCTCGAATTCATTTCATCAATTGTAGAAACTGATAAATATAACACGCATACCTCACATGTTTCACACGACTTCCTCAATTCTTCCAATAATTCACGCTTCGAACCAAAAATTAAGAAATTTCCACCAACTTCCTTCAGTTCTGAGATACTCATCACAAATGGTTAAAAAAGATGTAGGAAATGGAATGAATGTCAGAAAATTTCCCAAATTTTTTTTTCAATTCTCAGTTACTCGTTTCGAATTCATTTCATCAATTGTAGAAACTGATAAATATAACACGCATACCTCACATGTTTCACACGACTTCCTCAATTCTTCCAATAATTCACGCTTCGAACCAAAAATTAAGAAATTTCCACTTCTTTCTGTTCTGAGATACTCATCACAAATGGTTACAAATGATGTAGGAACGTTCAATAAGAGTGAAATTGTGCATTTCTCACAAGATTAACAAAATCGTTCCTCGAATAACACAAACTCAAATGAAACAAAATTTCCCAAATTTTTTTCAATTCTCAGTTACTCGTCTCGAATTCATTTCATCAATTGTAGAAACTGATAAATATAACACGCATACCTCACATGTTTCACACGACTTCCTCAATTCTTCCAATAATTCACGCTTCGAACCAAAAATTAAGAAATTTCCACCAACTTCCTTCAGTTCTGAGATACTCATCACAAATGGTTACAAATGATGTAGGAACGTTCAATAAGAGTGAAATTGTGCATTTCTCACAAGATTAACAAAATCGTTCTTCGAATAACACAAACTCAAATGAAACAAAATTTCCCAAATTTTTTTCAATTCTCAGTTACTCGTCTCGAATTCATTTCATCAATTGTAGAAACTGATAAATATAACACGCATACCTCACATGTTTCACACGACTTCCTCAATTCTTCCAATAATTCACGCTTCGAACCAAAAATTAGAAATTTCCACCAACTTCCTTCAGTTCTGAGATACTCATCACAAATGGTTACAAATGATGTAGGAACGTTCAATAAGAGTGAAATTGTGCATTTCTCACAAGATTAACAAAATCGTTCTTCGAATAACACAAACTCAAATGAAACAAAATTTCCCAAATTTTTTTCAATTCTCAGTTACTCGTCTCGAATTCATTTCATCAATTGTAGAAACTGATAAATATAACACGCATACCTCACATGTTTCACACGACTTCCTCAATTCTTCCAATAATTCACGCTTCGAACCAAAAATAAGAAATTTCCACCAACTTCCTTCAGTTCTGAGATACTCATCACAAATGGTTACAAATGATTTGGAAAATGGAAAGATGTAGAAAATTTCCCAATTTTTTTTCAATTCTCAGTTACTCGTCTCGAATTCATTTCATCAATTGTAGAAACTGATAAATATAACACGCATACCTCACATGTTTCACACGACTTCCTCAATTCTTCCAATAATTCACGCTTCGAACCAAAAATTAAGAAATTTCCACCAACTTCCTTCAGTTCTGAGATACTCATCACAAATGGTTACAAATGATGTAGGAACGTTCAATAAGAGTGAAATTGTGCATTTCTCACAAGATTAACAAAATCGTTCTTCGAATAACACAAACTCAAATGAAACAAAATTTCCCAAATTTTTTTCAATTCTCAGTTACTCGTCTCGAATTCATTTCATCAATTGTAGAAACTGATAAATATAACACGCATACCTCACATGTTTCACACGACTTCCTCAATTCTTCCAATAATTCACGCTTCGAACCAAAAATTAAGAAATTTCCACCAACTTCCTTCAGTTTTGAGATACTCATCACAAATGGTTACAAATGATGTAGGAACGTTCAATAAGAGTGAAATTGTGCATTTCTCACAAGATCAACAAAATCGTTCCTCGAATAACACAAACTCAAATGAAACAAAATTTCCCAAATTTTTTTCAATTCTCAGTTACTCGTCTCGAATTCATTTCATCAATTGTAGAAACTGATAAATTATAACACGACTTCCTCAATTCTTCCAATAATTCACGCTTCGAACCAAAAATTAAGAAATTTACACTTCTTTCCTGTTCTGAGATACTCATCACAAATGGTTACAAATGATGTAGGAACGTTCAATAAGAGTGAAATTGTGCATTTCTCACAAGATTAACAAAATCGTTCTTCGAATAACACAAACTCAAATGAAACAAAATTTCCCAAATTTTTTTCAATTCTCAGTTACTCGTCTCGAATTCATTTCATCAATTGTAGAAACTGATAAATATAACACGCATACCTCACATGTTTCACACGACTTCCTCAATTCTTCCAATAATTCACGCTTCGAACCAAAAATTAAGAAATTTCCACCAACTTCCTTCAGTTCTGAGATACTCATCACAAATGGTTACAAATGATGTAGGAACGTTCAATAAGAGTGAAATTGTGCATTTCTCACAAGATCAACAAAATCGTTCCTCGAATAACACAAACTCAAATGAAACAAAATTTCCCAATTTTTTTTCAATTCTCAGTTACTCGTTTCGAATTCATTTCATCAATTGTAGAAACTGATAAATATAACACGCATACCTCACATGTTTCACACGACTTCCTCAATTCTTCCAATAATTCACGCTTCGAACCAAAAATTAAGAAATTTCCACCAACTTCCTTCAGTTCTGAGATACTCATCACAAATGGTTACAAATGATGTAGGAACGTTCAATAAGAGTGAAATTGTGCATTTTCACAAGATCAACAAAATCGTTCCTCGAATAACACAAACTCAAATGAAACAAAATTTCCCAATTTTTTTTCAATTCTCAGTTACTCGTCTCGAATTCATTTCATCAATTGTAGAAACTGATAAATATAACACGCATACCTCACATGTTTCACACGACTTCCTCAATTCTTCCAATAATTCACGCTTCGAACCAAAAATTAAGAAATTTCCACCAACTTCCTTCAGTTCTGAGATACTCATCACAAATGGTTACAAATGATGTAGGAACGTTCAATAAGAGTGAAATTGTGCATTTCTCACAAGATTAACAAAATCGTTCTTCGAATAACACAAACTCAAATGAAACAAAATTCCCAAATTTTTTTCAATTCTCAGTTACTCGTCTCGAATTCATTTCATCAATTGTAGAAACTGATAAATATAACACGCATACCTCACATGTTTCACACGACTTCCTCAATTCTTCCAATAATTCACGCTTCGAACCAAAAATTAAGAAATTTCCACCAACTTCCTTCAGTTCTGAGATACTCATCACAAATGGTTACAAATGATGTAGGAACGTTCAATAAGAGTGAAATTGTGCATTTCTCACAAGATTAACAAAATCGTTCCTCGAATAACACAAACTCAAATGAAACAAAATTTCCCAATTTTTTTTCAATTCTCAGTTACTCGTCTCGAATTCATTTCATCAATTGTAGAAACTGATAAATATAACACGCATACCTCACATGTTTCACACGACTTCCTCAATTCTTCCAATAATTCACGCTTCGAACCAAAAATTAAGAAATTTCCACCAACTTCCTTCAGTTCTGAGATACTCATCACAAATGGTTACAAATGATGTAGGAACGTTCAATAAGAGTGAAATTGTGCATTTCTCACAAGATTAACAAAATCGTTCTTCGAATAACACAAACTCAAATGAAACAAAATTTCCCAAATTTTTTCAATTCTCAGTTACTCGTCTCGAATTCATTTCATCAATTGTAGAAACTGATAAATATAACACGCATACCTCACATGTTTCACACGACTTCCTCAATTCTTCCAATAATTCACGCTTCGAACCAAAAATTAAGAAATTTCCACCAACTTCTTTCAGTTCTGAGATACTCATCACAAATGGTTACAAATGATGTAGGAACGTTCAATAAGAGTGAAATTGTGCATTTCTCACAAGATTAACAAAATCGTTCTTCGAATAACACAAACTCAAATGAAACAAAATTTCCCAAATTTTTTTCAATTCTCAGTTACTCGTCTCGAATTCATTTCATCAATTGTAGAAACTGATAAATATAACACGCATACCTCACATGTTTCACACGACTTCCTCAATTCTTCCAATAATTCACGCTTCGAACCAAAAATTAAGAAATTTCCACCAACTTCCTTCAGTTCTGAGATACTCATCACAAATGGTTACAAATGATGTAGGAACGTTCAATAAGAGTGAAATTGTGCATTTCTCACAAGATCAACAAAATCGTTCTTCGAATAACACAAACTCAAATGAAACAAAATTTCCCAATTTTTTTTCAATTCTCTGTTACTCGTTCGAATTCATTTCATCAATTGTAGAAACTGATAAATATAACACGCATACCTCACATGTTTCACACGACTTCCTCAATTCTTCCAATAATTCACGCTTCGAACCAAAAATTAAGAAATTTCCACCAACTTCCTTCAGTTCTGAGATACTCATCACAAATGGTTACAAATGATGTAGGAACGTTCAATAAGAGTGAAATTGTGCATTTCTCACAAGATTAACAAAATCGTTCCTCGAATAACACAAACTCAAATGAAACAAAATTTCCCAATTTTTTTTCAATTCTCAGTTACTCGTCTCGAATTCATTTCATCAATTGTAGAAACTGATAAATATAACACGCATACCTCACATGTTTCACACGACTTCCTCAATTCTTCCAATAATTCACGCTTCGAACCAAAAATAAGAAATTTCCACCAACTTCCTTCAGTTCTGAGATACTCATCACAAATGGTTACAAATGATGTAGGAACGTTCAATAAGAGTGAAATTGTGCATTTTCACAAGATCAACAAAATCGTTCTTCGAATAACACAAACTCAAATGAAACAAAATTTCCCAAATTTTTTTCAATTCTCAGTTACTCGTCTCGAATTCATTTCATCAATTGTAGAAACTGATAAATATAACACGCATACCTCACATGTTTCACACGACTTCCTCAATTCTTCCAATAATTCACGCTTCGAACCAAAAATTAGAAATTTCCACCAACTTCCTTCAGTTCTGAGATACTCATCACAAATGGTTACAAATGATGTAGGAACGTTCAATAAGAGTGAAATTGTGCATTTCTCACAAGATTAACAAAATCGTTCTTCGAATAACACAAACTCAAATGAAACAAAATTTCCCAAATTTTTTTCAATTCTCAGTTACTCGTCTCGAATTCATTTCATCAATTGTAGAAACTGATAAATATAACACGCATACCTCACATGTTTCACACGACTTCCTCAATTCTTCCAATAATTCACGCTTCGAACCAAAAATTAAGAAATTTCCACCAACTTCTCTTCAGTTCTGAGATACTCATCACAAATGGTTACAAATGATGTAGGAACGTTCAATAAGAGTGAAATTGTGCATTTCTCACAAGATTAACAAAATCGTTCCTTCGAATAACACAAACTCAAATGAAACAAAATTTCCCAAATTTTTTCAATTCTCAGTTACTCGTCTCGAATTCATTTCATCAATTGTAGAAACTGATAAATATAACACGCATACCTCACATGTTTCACACGACTTCCTCAATTCTTCCAATAATTCACGCTTCGAACCAAAAATTAAGAAATTTCCACCAACTTCCTTCAGTTTTGAGATACTCATCACAAATGGTTACAAATGATGTAGGAACGTTCAATAAGAGTGAAATTGTGCATTTCTCACAAGATTAACAAAATCGTTCTCGAATAACACAAACTCAAATGAAACAAAATTTCCCAAATTTTTTTCAATTCTCAGTTACTCGTCTCGAATTCATTTCATCAATTGTAGAAACTGATAAATATAACACGCATACCTCACATGTTTCACACGACTTCCTCAATTCTTCCAATAATTCACGCTTCGAACCAAAAATTAAGAAATTTCCACCAACTTCCTTCAGTTCTGAGATACTCATCACAAATGGTTACAAATGATGTAGGAACGTTCAATAAGAGTGAAATTGTGCATTTCTCACAAGATTAACAAAATCGTTCTTCGAATAACACAAACTCAAATGAAACAAAATTTCCCAAATTTTTTTCAATTCTCAGTTACTCGTCTCGAATTCATTTCATCAATTGTAGAAACTGATAAATATAACACGCATACCTCACATGTTTCACACGACTTCCTCAATTCTTCCAATAATTCACGCTTCGAACCAAAAATTAAGAAATTTCCACCAACTTCTTCAGTTCTGAGATACTCATCACAAATGGTTACAAATGATGTAGGAACGTTCAATAAGAGTGAAATTGTGCATTTCTCACAAGATTAACAAAATCGTTCTCGAATAACACAAACTCAAATGAAACAAAATTTCCCAATTTTTTTCAATTCTCAGTTACTCGTCTCGAATTCATTTCATCAATTGTAGAAACTGATAAATATAACACGCATACCTCACATGTTTCACACGACTTCCTCAATTCTTCCAATAATTCACGCTTCGAACCAAAAATTAAGAAATTTCCACCAACTTCCTTCAGTTCTGAGATACTCATCACAAATGGTTACAAATGATGTAGGAACGTTCAATAAGAGTGAAATTGTGCATTTCTCACAAGATCAACAAAATCGTTCCTCGAATAACACAAACTCAAATGAAACAAAATTTCCCAAATTTTTTTCAATTCTCAGTTACTCGTCTCGAATTCATTTCATCAATTGTAGAAACTGATAAATATAACACGCATACCTCACATGTTTCACACGACTTCCTCAATTCTTCCAATAATTCACGCTTCGAACCAAAAATTAAGAAATTTCCACCAACTTCCTTCAGTTCTGAGATACTCATCACAAATGGTTACAAATGATGTAGGAACGTTCAATAAGAGTGAAATTGTGCATTTCTCACAAGATTAACAAAATCGTTCTCGAATAACACAAACTCAAATGAAACAAAATTTCCCAAATTTTTTTCAATTCTCAGTTACTCGTCTCGAATTCATTTCATCAATTGTAGAAACTGATAAATATAACACGCATACCTCACATGTTTCACACGACTTCCTCAATTCTTCCAATAATTCACGCTTCGAACCAAAAATTAAGAAATTTCCACCAACTTCCTTCAGTTCTGAGATACTCATCACAAATGGTTACAAATGATGTAGGAACGTTCAATAAGAGTGAAATTGTGCATTTCTCACAAGATTAACAAAATCGTTCTTCGAATAACACAAACTCAAATGAAACAAAATTTCCCAAATTTTTTTCAATTCTCAGTTACTCGTCTCGAATTCATTTCATCAATTGTAGAAACTGATAAATATAACACGCATACCTCACATGTTTCACACGACTTCCTCAATTCTTCCAATAATTCACGCTTCGAACCAAAAATTAAGAAATTTCCACCAACTTCCTTCAGTTCTGAGATACTCATCACAAATGGTTACAAATGATGTAGGAACGTTCAATAAGAGTGAAATTGTGCATTTCTCACAAGATTAACAAAATCGTTCTTCGAATAACACAAACTCAAATGAAACAAAATTTCCCAAATTTTTTTCAATTCTCAGTTACTCGTCTCGAATTCATTTCATCAATTGTAGAAACTGATAAATATAACACGCATACCTCACATGTTTCACACGACTTCCTCAATTCTTCCAATAATTCACGCTTCGAACCAAAAATTAAGAAATTTCCACCAACTTCTTCAGTTCTGAGATACTCATCACAAATGGTTACAAATGATGTAGGAACGTTCAATAAGAGTGAAATTGTGCATTTCTCACAAGATTAACAAAATCGTTCTTCGAATAACACAAACTCAAATGAAACAAAATTTCCCAAATTTTTTTCAATTCTCAGTTACTCGTCTCGAATTCATTTCATCAATTGTAGAAACTGATAAATATAACACGCATACCTCACATGTTTCACACGACTTCCTCAATTCTTCCAATAATTCACGCTTCGAACCAAAAATTAAGAAATTTCCACCAACTTCCTTCAGTTCTGAGATACTCATCACAAATGGTTACAAATGATGTAGGAACGTTCAATAAGAGTGAAATTGTGCATTTCTCACAAGATTAACAAAATCGTTCTTCGAATAACACAAACTCAAATGAAACAAAATTTCCCAAATTTTTTTTCAATTCTCAGTTACTCGTCTCGAATTCATTTCATCAATTGTAGAAACTGATAAATATAACACGCATACCTCACATGTTTCACACGACTTCCTCAATTCTTCCAATAATTCACGCTTCGAACCAAAAATTAAGAAATTTCCACCAACTTCCTTCAGTTCTGAGATACTCATCACAAATGGTTACAAATGATGTAGGAACGTTCAATAAGAGTGAAATTGTGCATTTCTCACAAGATTAACAAAATCGTTCCTCGAATAACACAAACTCAAATGAAACAAAATTTCCCAAATTTTTTTTCAATTCTCAGTTACTCGTCTCGAATTCATTTCATCAATTGTAGAAACTGATAAATATAACACGCATACCTCACATGTTTCACACGACTTCCTCAATTCTTCCAATAATTCACGCTTCGAACCAAAAATTAAGAAATTTCCACCAACTTCCTTCAGTTCTGAGATACTCATCACAAATGGTTACAAATGATGTAGGAACGTTCAATAAGAGTGAAATTGTGCATTTCTCACAAGATTAACAAAATCGTTCTTCGAATAACACAAACTCAAATGAAACAAAATTTCCCAAATTTTTTTTCAATTCTCAGTTACTCGTCTCGAATTCATTTCATCAATTGTAGAAACTGATAAATATAACACGCATACCTCACATGTTTCACACGACTTCCTCAATTCTTCCAATAATTCACGCTTCGAACCAAAAATTAAGAAATTTCCACCAACTTCTTTCAGTTCTGAGATACTCATCACAAATGGTTACAAATGATGTAGGAACGTTCAATAAGAGTGAAATTGTGCATTTCTCACAAGATTAACAAAATCGTTCCTCGAATAACACAAACTCAAATGAAACAAAATTTCCCAAATTTTTTTCAATTCTCAGTTACTCGTCTCGAATTCATTTCATCAATTGTAGAAACTGATAAATATAACACGCATACCTCACATGTTTCACACGACTTCCTCAATTCTTCCAATAATTCACGCTTCGAACCAAAAATTAAGAAATTTCCACCAACTTCCTTCAGTTCTGAGATACTCATCACAAATGGTTACAAATGATGTAGGAACGTTCAATAAGAGTGAAATTGTGCATTTCTCACAAGATTAACAAAATCGTTCTTCGAATAACACAAACTCAAATGAAACAAAATTTCCCAAATTTTTTTCAATTCTCAGTTACTCGTCTCGAATTCATTTCATCAATTGTAGAAACTGATAAATATAACACGCATACCTCACATGTTTCACACGACTTCCTCAATTCTTCCAATAATTCACGCTTCGAACCAAAAATTAGAAATTTCCACCAACTTCCTTCAGTTCTGAGATACTCATCACAAATGGTTACAAATGATGTAGGAACGTTCAATAAGAGTGAAATTGTGCATTTCTCACAAGATTAACAAAATCGTTCTTCGAATAACACAAACTCAAATGAAACAAAATTTCCCAAATTTTTTTCAATTCTCAGTTACTCGTCTCGAATTCATTTCATCAATTGTAGAAACTGATAAATATAACACGCATACCTCACATGTTTCACACGACTTCCTCAATTCTTCCAATAATTCACGCTTCGAACCAAAAATTAAGAAATTTCCACCAACTTCCTTCAGTTCTGAGATACTCATCACAAATGGTTACAAATGATGTAGGAACGTTCAATAAGAGTGAAATTGTGCATTTCTCACAAGATTAACAAAATCGTTCTCGAATAACACAAACTCAAATGAAACAAAATTTCCCAATTTTTTTCAATTCTCAGTTACTCGTCTCGAATTCATTTCATCAATTGTAGAAACTGATAAATATAACACGCATACCTCACATGTTTCACACGACTTCCTCAATTCTTCCAATAATTCACGCTTCGAACCAAAAATTAAGAAATTTCCACCAACTTCCTTCAGTTCTGAGATACTCATCACAAATGGTTACAAATGATGTAGGAACGTTCAATAAGAGTGAAATTGTGCATTTCTCACAAGATTAACAAAATCGTTCCTCGAATAACACAAACTCAAATGAAACAAAATTTCCCAAATTTTTTTCAATTCTCAGTTACTCGTCTCGAATTCATTTCATCAATTGTAGAAACTGATAAATATAACACGCATACCTCACATGTTTCACACGACTTCCTCAATTCTTCCAATAATTCACGCTTCGAACCAAAAATTAAGAAATTTCCACCTTCCTTCAGTTCTGAGATACTCATCACAAATGGTTACAAATGATGTAGGAACGTTCAATAAGAGTGAAATTGTGCATTTCTCACAAGATTAACAAAATCGTTCTTCGAATAACACAAACTCAAATGAAACAAAATTTCCCAAATTTTTTTCAATTCTCAGTTACTCGTCTCGAATTCATTTCATCAATTGTAGAAACTGATAAATATAACACGCATACCTCACATGTTTCACACGACTTCCTCAATTCTTCCAATAATTCACGCTTCGAACCAAAAATTAAGAAATTTCCACCAACTTCCTTCAGTTCTGAGATACTCATCACAAATGGTTACAAATGATGTAGGAACGTTCAATAAGAGTGAAATTGTGCATTTCTCACAAGATTAACAAAATCGTTCTTCGAATAACACAAACTCAAATGAAACAAAATTTCCCAATTTTTTTTCAATTCTCAGTTACTCGTCTCGAATTCATTTCATCAATTGTAGAAACTGATAAATATAACACGCATACCTCACATGTTTCACACGACTTCCTCAATTCTTCCAATAATTCACGCTTCGAACCAAAAATTAAGAAATTTCCACCAACTTCCTTCAGTTCTGAGATACTCATCACAAATGGTTACAAATGATGTAGGAACGTTCAATAAGAGTGAAATTGTGCATTTCTCACAAGATTAACAAAATCGTTCTTCGAATAACACAAACTCAAATGAAACAAAATTTCCCAAATTTTTTTCAATTCTCAGTTACTCGTCTCGAATTCATTTCATCAATTGTAGAAACTGATAAATATAACACGCATACCTCACATGTTTCACACGACTTCCTCAATTCTTCCAATAATTCACGCTTCGAACCAAAAATTAAGAAATTTCCACCAACTTCCTTCAGTTCTGAGATACTCATCACAAATGGTTACAAATGATGTAGGAACGTTCAATAAGAGTGAAATTGTGCATTTCTCACAAGATTAACAAAATCGTTCTTCGAATAACACAAACTCAAATGAAACAAAATTTCCCAAATTTTTTTCAATTCTCAGTTACTCGTCTCGAATTCATTTCATCAATTGTAGAAACTGATAAATATAACACGCATACCTCACATGTTTCACACGACTTCCTCAATTCTTCCAATAATTCACGCTTCGAACCAAAAATTAAGAAATTTCCACCAACTTCCTTCAGTTCTGAGATACTCATCACAAATGGTTACAAATGATGTAGGAACGTTCAATAAGAGTGAAATTGTGCATTTCTCACAAGATTAACAAAATCGTTCCTCGAATAACACAAACTCAAATGAAACAAAATTTCCCAAATTTTTTTCAATTCTCAGTTACTCGTCTCGAATTCATTTCATCAATTGTAGAAACTGATAAATATAACACGCATACCTCACATGTTTCACACGACTTCCTCAATTCTTCCAATAATTCACGCTTCGAACCAAAAATTAAGAAATTTCCACTTCTTTCAGTTCTGAGATACTCATCACAAATGGTTACAAATGATGTAGGAACGTTCAATAAGAGTGAAATTGTGCATTTCTCACAAGATTAACAAAATCGTTCTTCGAATAACACAAACTCAAATGAAACAAAATTTCCCAAATTTTTTTCAATTCTCAGTTACTCGTCTCGAATTCATTTCATCAATTGTAGAAACTGATAAATATAACACGCATACCTCACATGTTTCACACGACTTCCTCAATTCTTCCAATAATTCACGCTTCGAACCAAAAATTAAGAAATTTCCACCAACTTCCTTCAGTTCTGAGATACTCATCACAAATGGTTACAAATGATGTAGGAACGTTCAATAAGAGTGAAATTGTGCATTTCTCACAAGATTAACAAAATCGTTCTTCGAATAACACAAACTCAAATGAAACAAAATTTCCCAATTTTTTTCAATTCTCAGTTACTCGTCTCGAATTCATTTCATCAATTGTAGAAACTGATAAATATAACACGCATACCTCACATGTTTCACACGACTTCCTCAATTCTTCCAATAATTCACGCTTCGAACCAAAAATTAAGAAATTTCCACCAACTTCCTTCAGTTCTGAGATACTCATCACAAATGGTTACAAATGATGTAGGAACGTTCAATAAGAGTGAAATTGTGCATTTCTCACAAGATTAACAAAATCGTTCTTCGAATAACACAAACTCAAATGAAACAAAATTTCCCAAATTTTTTCAATTCTCAGTTACTCGTCTCGAATTCATTTCATCAATTGTAGAAACTGATAAATATAACACGCATACCTCACATGTTTCACACGACTTCCTCAATTCTTCCAATAATTCACGCTTCGAACCAAAAATTAAGAAATTTCCACCAACTTCCTTCAGTTCTGAGATACTCATCACAAATGGTTACAAATGATGTAGGAACGTTCAATAAGAGTGAAATTGTGCATTTCTCACAAGATTAACAAAATCGTTCTTCGAATAACACAAACTCAAATGAAACAAAATTTCCCAAATTTTTTTCAATTCTCAGTTACTCGTCTCGAATTCATTTCATCAATTGTAGAAACTGATAAATATAACACGCATACCTCACATGTTTCACACGACTTCCTCAATTCTTCCAATAATTCACGCTTCGAACCAAAAATTAAGAAATTTCCACCAACTTCCTTCAGTTCTGAGATACTCATCACAAATGGTTACAAATGATGTAGGAACGTTCAATAAGAGTGAAATTGTGCATTTCTCACAAGATTAACAAAATCGTTCTTCGAATAACACAAACTCAAATGAAACAAAATTTCCCAAATTTTTTTCAATTCTCAGTTACTCGTCTCGAATTCATTTCATCAATTGTAGAAACTGATAAATATAACACGCATACCTCACATGTTTCACACGACTTCCTCAATTCTTCCAATAATTCACGCTTCGAACCAAAAATTAAGAAATTTCCACCAACTTCCTTCAGTTCTGAGATACTCATCACAAATGGTTACAAATGATGTAGGAACGTTCAATAAGAGTGAAATTGTGCATTTCTCACAAGATTAACAAAATCGTTCTTCGAATAACACAAACTCAAATGAAACAAAATTTCCCAAATTTTTTTCAATTCTCAGTTACTCGTCTCGAATTCATTTCATCAATTGTAGAAACTGATAAATATAACACGCATACCTCACATGTTTCACACGACTTCCTCAATTCTTCCAATAATTCACGCTTCGAACCAAAAATTAAGAATTTCCACCAACTTCCTTCAGTTCTGAGATACTCATCACAAATGGTTACAAATGATGTAGGAACGTTCAATAAGAGTGAAATTGTGCATTTCTCACAAGATTAACAAAATCGTTCTTCGAATAACACAAACTCAAATGAAACAAAATTTCCCAAATTTTTTTTCAATTCTCAGTTACTCGTCTCGAATTCATTTCATCAATTGTAGAAACTGATAAATATAACACGCATACCTCACATGTTTCACACGACTTCCTCAATTCTTCCAATAATTCACGCTTCGAACCAAAAATTAAGAAATTTCCACCAACTTCCTTCAGTTCTGAGATACTCATCACAAATGGTTACAAATGATGTAGGAACGTTCAATAAGAGTGAAATTGTGCATTTCTCACAAGATTAACAAAATCGTTCTTCGAATAACACAAACTCAAATGAAACAAAATTTCCCAAATTTTTTTCAATTCTCAGTTACTCGTCTCGAATTCATTTCATCAATTGTAGAAACTGATAAATATAACACGCATACCTCACATGTTTCACACGACTTCCTCAATTCTTCCAATAATTCACGCTTCGAACCAAAAATTAAGAAATTTCCACCAACTTCCTTCAGTTCTGAGATACTCATCACAAATGGTTACAAATGATGTAGGAACGTTCAATAAGAGTGAAATTGTGCATTTCTCACAAGATTAACAAAATCGTTCCTCGAATAACACAAACTCAAATGAAACAAAATTTCCCAAATTTTTTTCAATTCTCAGTTACTCGTCTCGAATTCATTTCATCAATTGTAGAAACTGATAAATATAACACGCATACCTCACATGTTTCACACGACTTCCTCAATTCTTCCAATAATTCACGCTTCGAACCAAAAATTAAGAAATTTCCACCAACTTCCTTCAGTTCTGAGATACTCATCACAAATGGTTACAAATGATGTAGGAACGTTCAATAAGAGTGAAATTGTGCATTTCTCACAAGATTAACAAAATCGTTCTTCGAATAACACAAACTCAAATGAAACAAAATTTCCCAAATTTTTTTCAATTCTCAGTTACTCGTCTCGAATTCATTTCATCAATTGTAGAAACTGATAAATATAACACGCATACCTCACATGTTTCACACGACTTCCTCAATTCTTCCAATAATTCACGCTTCGAACCAAAAATTAAGAAATTTCCACCAACTTCCTTCAGTTCTGAGATACTCATCACAAATGGTTACAAATGATGTAGGAACGTTCAATAAGAGTGAAATTGTGCATTTCTCACAAGATTAACAAAATCGTTCCTCGAATAACACAAACTCAAATGAAACAAAATTTCCCAAATTTTTTTCAATTCTCAGTTACTCGTCTCGAATTCATTTCATCAATTGTAGAAACTGATAAATATAACACGCATACCTCACATGTTTCACACGACTTCCTCAATTCTTCCAATAATTCACGCTTCGAACCAAAAATTAAGAAATTTCCACCAACTTCCTTCAGTTCTGAGATACTCATCACAAATGGTTACAAATGATGTAGGAACGTTCAATAAGAGTGAAATTGTGCATTTCTCACAAGATTAACAAAATCGTTCTTCGAATAACACAAACTCAAATGAAACAAAATTTCCCAAATTTTTTTCAATTCTCAGTTACTCGTCTCGAATTCATTTCATCAATTGTAGAAACTGATAAATATAACACGCATACCTCACATGTTTCACACGACTTCCTCAATTCTTCCAATAATTCACGCTTCGAACCAAAAATTAAGAAATTTCCACCAACTTCCTTCAGTTCTGAGATACTCATCACAAATGGTTACAAATGATGTAGGAACGTTCAATAAGAGTGAAATTGTGCATTTCTCACAAGATTAACAAAATCGTTCTTCGAATAACACAAACTCAAATGAAACAAAATTTCCCAAATTTTTTTCAATTCTCAGTTACTCGTCTCGAATTCATTTCATCAATTGTAGAAACTGATAAATATAACACGCATACCTCACATGTTTCACACGACTTCCTCAATTCTTCCAATAATTCACGCTTCGAACCAAAAATTAAGAAATTTCCACCAACTTCCTTCAGTTCTGAGATACTCATCACAAATGGTTACAAATGATGTAGGAACGTTCAATAAGAGTGAAATTGTGCATTTCTCACAAGATTAACAAAATCGTTCTTCGAATAACACAAACTCAAATGAAACAAAATTTCCCAAATTTTTTTCAATTCTCAGTTACTCGTCTCGAATTCATTTCATCAATTGTAGAAACTGATAAATATAACACGCATACCTCACATGTTTCACACGACTTCCTCAATTCTTCCAATAATTCACGCTTCGAACCAAAAATTAAGAAATTTCCACCAACTTCCTTCAGTTCTGAGATACTCATCACAAATGGTTACAAATGATGTAGGAACGTTCAATAAGAGTGAAATTGTGCATTTCTCACAAGATTAACAAAATCGTTCTTCGAATAACACAAACTCAAATGAAACAAAATTTCCCAAATTTTTTTCAATTCTCAGTTACTCGTCTCGAATTCATTTCATCAATTGTAGAAACTGATAAATATAACACGCATACCTCACATGTTTCACACGACTTCCTCAATTCTTCCAATAATTCACGCTTCGAACCAAAAATTAAGAAATTTCCACCAACTTCCTTCAGTTCTGAGATACTCATCACAAATGGTTACAAATGATGTAGGAACGTTCAATAAGAGTGAAATTGTGCATTTCTCACAAGATTAACAAAATCGTTCCTCGAATAACACAAACTCAAATGAAACAAAATTTCCCAATTTTTTTCAATTCTCAGTTACTCGTCTCGAATTCATTTCATCAATTGTAGAAACTGATAAATATAACACGCATACCTCACATGTTTCACACGACTTCCTCAATTCTTCCAATAATTCACGCTTCGAACCAAAAATTAAGAAATTTCCACCAACTTCCTTCAGTTCTGAGATACTCATCACAAATGGTTACAAATGATGTAGGAACGTTCAATAAGAGTGAAATTGTGCATTTCTCACAAGATTAACAAAATCGTTCTTCGAATAACACAAACTCAAATGAAACAAAATTTCCCAAATTTTTTTCAATTCTCAGTTACTCGTCTCGAATTCATTTCATCAATTGTAGAAACTGATAAATATAACACGCATACCTCACATGTTTCACACGACTTCCTCAATTCTTCCAATAATTCACGCTTCGAACCAAAAATTAAGAAATTTCCACCAACTTCCTTCAGTTCTGAGATACTCATCACAAATGGTTACAAATGATGTAGGAACGTTCAATAAGAGTGAAATTGTGCATTTCTCACAAGATTAACAAAATCGTTCTTCGAATAACACAAACTCAAATGAAACAAAATTTCCCAAATTTTTTTCAATTCTCAGTTACTCGTCTCGAATTCATTTCATCAATTGTAGAAACTGATAAATATAACACGCATACCTCACATGTTTCACACGACTTCCTCAATTCTTCCAATAATTCACGCTTCGAACCAAAAATTAAGAAATTTCCACCAACTTCCTTCAGTTCTGAGATACTCATCACAAATGGTTACAAATGATGTAGGAACGTTCAATAAGAGTGAAATTGTGCATTTCTCACAAGATTAACAAAATCGTTCCTCGAATAACACAAACTCAAATGAAACAAAATTTCCCAAATTTTTTTCAATTCTCAGTTACTCGTCTCGAATTCATTTCATCAATTGTAGAAACTGATAAATATAACACGCATACCTCACATGTTTCACACGACTTCCTCAATTCTTCCAATAATTCACGCTTCGAACCAAAAATTAAGAAATTTCCACCAACTTCCTTCAGTTCTGAGATACTCATCACAAATGGTTACAAATGATGTAGGAACGTTCAATAAGAGTGAAATTGTGCATTTCTCACAAGATTAACAAAATCGTTCTTCGAATAACACAAACTCAAATGAAACAAAATTTCCCAAATTTTTTTCAATTCTCAGTTACTCGTCTCGAATTCATTTCATCAATTGTAGAAACTGATAAATATAACACGCATACCTCACATGTTTCACACGACTTCCTCAATTCTTCCAATAATTCACGCTTCGAACCAAAAATTAAGAAATTTCCACCAACTTCCTTCAGTTCTGAGATACTCATCACAAATGGTTACAAATGATGTAGGAACGTTCAATAAGAGTGAAATTGTGCATTTCTCACAAGATTAACAAAATCGTTCCTCGAATAACACAAACTCAAATGAAACAAAATTTCCCAAATTTTTTTCAATTCTCAGTTACTCGTCTCGAATTCATTTCATCA
Organism: Leptinotarsa decemlineata; assembly: GCF_025532065.1. Taxonomy (NCBI): domain Eukaryota; kingdom Metazoa; phylum Arthropoda; class Insecta; order Coleoptera; family Chrysomelidae; genus Leptinotarsa; species Leptinotarsa decemlineata. The sequence continues at coordinate 27,616 of NW_027412651.1, forward strand.
ATTGTAGAAACTGATAAATATAACACGCATACCTCACATGTTTCACACGACTTCCTCAATTCTTCCAATAATTCACGCTTCGAACCAAAAATTAAGAAATTTCCACCAACTTCCTTCAGTTCTGAGATACTCATCACAAATGGTTACAAATGATGTAGGAACGTTCAATAAGAGTGAAATTGTGCATTTCTCACAAGATTAACAAAATCGTTCTTCGAATAACACAAACTCAAATGAAACAAAATTTCCCAAATTTTTTTCAATTCTCAGTTACTCGTCTCGAATTCATTTCATCAATTGTAGAAACTGATAAATATAACACGCATACCTCACATGTTTCACACGACTTCCTCAATTCTTCCAATAATTCACGCTTCGAACCAAAAATTAAGAAATTTCCACCAACTTCCTTCAGTTCTGAGATACTCATCACAAATGGTTACAAATGATGTAGGAACGTTCAATAAGAGTGAAATTGTGCATTTCTCACAAGATTAACAAAATCGTTCTTCGAATAACACAAACTCAAATGAAACAAAATTTCCCAAATTTTTTTCAATTCTCAGTTACTCGTCTCGAATTCATTTCATCAATTGTAGAAACTGATAAATATAACACGCATACCTCACATGTTTCACACGACTTCCTCAATTCTTCCAATAATTCACGCTTCGAACCAAAAATTAAGAAATTTCCACCAACTTCCTTCAGTTCTGAGATACTCATCACAAATGGTTACAAATGATGTAGGAACGTTCAATAAGAGTGAAATTGTGCATTTCTCACAAGATTAACAAAATCGTTCTTCGAATAACACAAACTCAAATGAAACAAAATTTCCCAATTTTTTTTCAATTCTCAGTTACTCGTCTCGAATTCATTTCATCAATTGTAGAAACTGATAAATATAACACGCATACCTCACATGTTTCACACGACTTCCTCAATTCTTCCAATAATTCACGCTTCGAACCAAAAATTAAGAAATTTCCACCAACTTCCTTCAGTTCTGAGATACTCATCACAAATGGTTACAAATGATGTAGGAACGTTCAATAAGAGTGAAATTGTGCATTTCTCACAAGATTAACAAAATCGTTCTTCGAATAACACAAACTCAAATGAAACAAAATTTCCCAAATTTTTTTCAATTCTCAGTTACTCGTCTCGAATTCATTTCATCAATTGTAGAAACTGATAAATATAACACGCATACCTCACATGTTTCACACGACTTCCTCAATTCTTCCAATAATTCACGCTTCGAACCAAAAATTAAGAAATTTCCACCAACTTCCTTCAGTTCTGAGATACTCATCACAAATGGTTACAAATGATGTAGGAACGTTCAATAAGAGTGAAATTGTGCATTTCTCACAAGATTAACAAAATCGTTCTTCGAATAACACAAACTCAAATGAAACAAAATTTCCCAAATTTTTTTCAATTCTCAGTTACTCGTCTCGAATTCATTTCATCAATTGTAGAAACTGATAAATATAACACGCATACCTCACATGTTTCACACGACTTCCTCAATTCTTCCAATAATTCACGCTTCGAACCAAAAATTAAGAAATTTCCACCAACTTCCTTCAGTTCTGAGATACTCATCACAAATGGTTACAAATGATGTAGGAACGTTCAATAAGAGTGAAATTGTGCATTTCTCACAAGATTAACAAAATCGTTCTTCGAATAACACAAACTCAAATGAAACAAAATTTCCCAAATTTTTTTCAATTCTCAGTTACTCGTCTCGAATTCATTTCATCAATTGTAGAAACTGATAAATATAACACGCATACCTCACATGTTTCACACGACTTCCTCAATTCTTCCAATAATTCACGCTTCGAACCAAAAATTAAGAAATTTCCACCAACTTCCTTCAGTTCTGAGATACTCATCACAAATGGTTACAAATGATGTAGGAACGTTCAATAAGAGTGAAATTGTGCATTTCTCACAAGATTAACAAAATCGTTCTTCGAATAACACAAACTCAAATGAAACAAAATTTCCCAAATTTTTTTCAATTCTCAGTTACTCGTCTCGAATTCATTTCATCAATTGTAGAAACTGATAAATATAACACGCATACCTCACATGTTTCACACGACTTCCTCAATTCTTCCAATAATTCACGCTTCGAACCAAAAATTAAGAAATTTCCACCAACTTCCTTCAGTTCTGAGATACTCATCACAAATGGTTACAAATGATGTAGGAACGTTCAATAAGAGTGAAATTGTGCATTTCTCACAAGATTAACAAAATCGTTCCTCGAATAACACAAACTCAAATGAAACAAAATTTCCCAAATTTTTTTCAATTCTCAGTTACTCGTCTCGAATTCATTTCATCAATTGTAGAAACTGATAAATATAACACGCATACCTCACATGTTTCACACGACTTCCTCAATTCTTCCAATAATTCACGCTTCGAACCAAAAATTAAGAAATTTCCACCAACTTCCTTCAGTTCTGAGATACTCATCACAAATGGTTACAAATGATGTAGGAACGTTCAATAAGAGTGAAATTGTGCATTTCTCACAAGATTAACAAAATCGTTCTCGAATAACACAAACTCAAATGAAACAAAATTTCCCAAATTTTTTTCAATTCTCAGTTACTCGTCTCGAATTCATTTCATCAATTGTAGAAACTGATAAATATAACACGCATACCTCACATGTTTCACACGACTTCCTCAATTCTTCCAATAATTCACGCTTCGAACCAAAAATTAAGAAATTTCCACCAACTTCCTTCAGTTCTGAGATACTCATCACAAATGGTTACAAATGATGTAGGAACGTTCAATAAGAGTGAAATTGTGCATTTCTCACAAGATTAACAAAATCGTTCTTCGAATAACACAAACTCAAATGAAACAAAATTTCCCAAATTTTTTTCAATTCTCAGTTACTCGTCTCGAATTCATTTCATCAATTGTAGAAACTGATAAATATAACACGCATACCTCACATGTTTCACACGACTTCCTCAATTCTTCCAATAATTCACGCTTCGAACCAAAAATTAAGAAATTTCCACCAACTTCCTTCAGTTCTGAGATACTCATCACAAATGGTTACAAATGATGTAGGAACGTTCAATAAGAGTGAAATTGTGCATTTCTCACAAGATTAACAAAATCGTTCTTCGAATAACACAAACTCAAATGAAACAAAATTTCCCAATTTTTTTTCAATTCTCAGTTACTCGTCTCGAATTCATTTCATCAATTGTAGAAACTGATAAATATAACACGCATACCTCACATGTTTCACACGACTTCCTCAATTCTTCCAATAATTCACGCTTCGAACCAAAAATTAAGAAATTTCCACCAACTTCCTTCAGTTCTGAGATACTCATCACAAATGGTTACAAATGATGTAGGAACGTTCAATAAGAGTGAAATTGTGCATTTCTCACAAGATTAACAAAATCGTTCTTCGAATAACACAAACTCAAATGAAACAAAATTTCCCAAATTTTTTTCAATTCTCAGTTACTCGTCTCGAATTCATTTCATCAATTGTAGAAACTGATAAATATAACACGCATACCTCACATGTTTCACACGACTTCCTCAATTCTTCCAATAATTCACGCTTCGAACCAAAAATTAAGAAATTTCCACCAACTTCCTTCAGTTCTGAGATACTCATCACAAATGGTTACAAATGATGTAGGAACGTTCAATAAGAGTGAAATTGTGCATTTCTCACAAGATTAACAAAATCGTTCCTCGAATAACACAAACTCAAATGAAACAAAATTTCCCAAATTTTTTTCAATTCTCAGTTACTCGTCTCGAATTCATTTCATCAATTGTAGAAACTGATAAATATAACACGCATACCTCACATGTTTCACACGACTTCCTCAATTCTTCCAATAATTCACGCTTCGAACCAAAAATTAAGAAATTTCCACCAACTTCCTTCAGTTCTGAGATACTCATCACAAATGGTTACAAATGATGTAGGAACGTTCAATAAGAGTGAAATTGTGCATTTCTCACAAGATTAACAAAATCGTTCTTCGAATAACACAAACTCAAATGAAACAAAATTTCCCAAATTTTTTTCAATTCTCAGTTACTCGTCTCGAATTCATTTCATCAATTGTAGAAACTGATAAATATAACACGCATACCTCACATGTTTCACACGACTTCCTCAATTCTTCCAATAATTCACGCTTCGAACCAAAAATTAAGAAATTTCCACCAACTTCCTTCAGTTCTGAGATACTCATCACAAATGGTTACAAATGATGTAGGAACGTTCAATAAGAGTGAAATTGTGCATTTCTCACAAGATTAACAAAATCGTTCTTCGAATAACACAAACTCAAATGAAACAAAATTTCCCAAATTTTTTTCAATTCTCAGTTACTCGTCTCGAATTCATTTCATCAATTGTAGAAACTGATAAATATAACACGCATACCTCACATGTTTCACACGACTTCCTCAATTCTTCCAATAATTCACGCTTCGAACCAAAAATTAAGAAATTTCCACCAACTTCCTTCAGTTCTGAGATACTCATCACAAATGGTTACAAATGATGTAGGAACGTTCAATAAGAGTGAAATTGTGCATTTCTCACAAGATTAACAAAATCGTTCTTCGAATAACACAAACTCAAATGAAACAAAATTTCCCAAATTTTTTTCAATTCTCAGTTACTCGTCTCGAATTCATTTCATCAATTGTAGAAACTGATAAATATAACACGCATACCTCACATGTTTCACACGACTTCCTCAATTCTTCCAATAATTCACGCTTCGAACCAAAAATTAAGAAATTTCCACCAACTTCCTTCAGTTCTGAGATACTCATCACAAATGGTTACAAATGATGTAGGAACGTTCAATAAGAGTGAAATTGTGCATTTCTCACAAGATTAACAAAATCGTTCTTCGAATAACACAAACTCAAATGAAACAAAATTTCCCAATTTTTTTTCAATTCTCAGTTACTCGTCTCGAATTCATTTCATCAATTGTAGAAACTGATAAATATAACACGCATACCTCACATGTTTCACACGACTTCCTCAATTCTTCCAATAATTCACGCTTCGAACCAAAAATTAAGAAATTTCCACCAACTTCCTTCAGTTCTGAGATACTCATCACAAATGGTTACAAATGATGTAGGAACGTTCAATAAGAGTGAAATTGTGCATTTCTCACAAGATTAACAAAATCGTTCTTCGAATAACACAAACTCAAATGAAACAAAATTTCCCAAATTTTTTTTCAATTCTCAGTTACTCGTCTCGAATTCATTTCATCAATTGTAGAAACTGATAAATATAACACGCATACCTCACATGTTTCACACGACTTCCTCAATTCTTCCAATAATTCACGCTTCGAACCAAAAATTAAGAAATTTCCACCAACTTCCTTCAGTTCTGAGATACTCATCACAAATGGTTACAAATGATGTAGGAACGTTCAATAAGAGTGAAATTGTGCATTTCTCACAAGATTAACAAAATCGTTCCTCGAATAACACAAACTCAAATGAAACAAAATTTCCCAAATTTTTTTCAATTCTCAGTTACTCGTCTCGAATTCATTTCATCAATTGTAGAAACTGATAAATATAACACGCATACCTCACATGTTTCACACGACTTCCTCAATTCTTCCAATAATTCACGCTTCGAACCAAAAATTAAGAAATTTCCACCAACTTCCTTCAGTTCTGAGATACTCATCACAAATGGTTACAAATGATGTAGGAACGTTCAATAAGAGTGAAATTGTGCATTTCTCACAAGATTAACAAAATCGTTCTTCGAATAACACAAACTCAAATGAAACAAAATTTCCCAAATTTTTTTCAATTCTCAGTTACTCGTCTCGAATTCATTTCATCAATTGTAGAAACTGATAAATATAACACGCATACCTCACATGTTTCACACGACTTCCTCAATTCTTCCAATAATTCACGCTTCGAACCAAAAATTAAGAAATTTCCACCAACTTCCTTCAGTTCTGAGATACTCATCACAAATGGTTACAAATGATGTAGGAACGTTCAATAAGAGTGAAATTGTGCATTTCTCACAAGATTAACAAAATCGTTCTTCGAATAACACAAACTCAAATGAAACAAAATTTCCCAAATTTTTTTCAATTCTCAGTTACTCGTCTCGAATTCATTTCATCAATTGTAGAAACTGATAAATATAACACGCATACCTCACATGTTTCACACGACTTCCTCAATTCTTCCAATAATTCACGCTTCGAACCAAAAATTAAGAAATTTCCACCAACTTCCTTCAGTTCTGAGATACTCATCACAAATGGTTACAAATGATGTAGGAACGTTCAATAAGAGTGAAATTGTGCATTTCTCACAAGATTAACAAAATCGTTCTTCGAATAACACAAACTCAAATGAAACAAAATTTCCCAATTTTTTTTCAATTCTCAGTTACTCGTCTCGAATTCATTTCATCAATTGTAGAAACTGATAAATATAACACGCATACCTCACATGTTTCACACGACTTCCTCAATTCTTCCAATAATTCACGCTTCGAACCAAAAATTAAGAAATTTCCACCAACTTCCTTCAGTTCTGAGATACTCATCACAAATGGTTACAAATGATGTAGGAACGTTCAATAAGAGTGAAATTGTGCATTTCTCACAAGATTAACAAAATCGTTCTCGAATAACACAAACTCAAATGAAACAAAATTTCCCAATTTTTTTTCAATTCTCAGTTACTCGTCTCGAATTCATTTCATCAATTGTAGAAACTGATAAATATAACACGCATACCTCACATGTTTCACACGACTTCCTCAATTCTTCCAATAATTCACGCTTCGAACCAAAAATTAAGAAATTTCCACCAACTTCCTTCAGTTCTGAGATACTCATCACAAATGGTTACAAATGATGTAGGAACGTTCAATAAGAGTGAAATTGTGCATTTCTCACAAGATTAACAAAATCGTTCTTCGAATAACACAAACTCAAATGAAACAAAATTTCCCAAATTTTTTTCAATTCTCAGTTACTCGTCTCGAATTCATTTCATCAATTGTAGAAACTGATAAATATAACACGCATACCTCACATGTTTCACACGACTTCCTCAATTCTTCCAATAATTCACGCTTCGAACCAAAAATTAAGAAATTTCCACCAACTTCCTTCAGTTCTGAGATACTCATCACAAATGGTTACAAATGATGTAGGAACGTTCAATAAGAGTGAAATTGTGCATTTCTCACAAGATTAACAAAATCGTTCCTCGAATAACACAAACTCAAATGAAACAAAATTTCCCAAATTTTTTTCAATTCTCAGTTACTCGTCTCGAATTCATTTCATCAATTGTAGAAACTGATAAATATAACACGCATACCTCACATGTTTCACACGACTTCCTCAATTCTTCCAATAATTCACGCTTCGAACCAAAAATTAAGAAATTTCCACCAACTTCCTTCAGTTCTGAGATACTCATCACAAATGGTTACAAATGATGTAGGAACGTTCAATAAGAGTGAAATTGTGCATTTCTCACAAGATTAACAAAATCGTTCTTCGAATAACACAAACTCAAATGAAACAAAATTTCCCAAATTTTTTTCAATTCTCAGTTACTCGTCTCGAATTCATTTCATCAATTGTAGAAACTGATAAATATAACACGCATACCTCACATGTTTCACACGACTTCCTCAATTCTTCCAATAATTCACGCTTCGAACCAAAAATTAAGAAATTTCCACCAACTTCCTTCAGTTCTGAGATACTCATCACAAATGGTTACAAATGATGTAGGAACGTTCAATAAGAGTGAAATTGTGCATTTCTCACAAGATTAACAAAATCGTTCTTCGAATAACACAAACTCAAATGAAACAAAATTTCCCAAATTTTTTTCAATTCTCAGTTACTCGTCTCGAATTCATTTCATCAATTGTAGAAACTGATAAATATAACACGCATACCTCACATGTTTCACACGACTTCCTCAATTCTTCCAATAATTCACGCTTCGAACCAAAAATTAAGAAATTTCCACCAACTTCCTTCAGTTCTGAGATACTCATCACAAATGGTTACAAATGATGTAGGAACGTTCAATAAGAGTGAAATTGTGCATTTCTCACAAGATTAACAAAATCGTTCTTCGAATAACACAAACTCAAATGAAACAAAATTTCCCAAATTTTTTTCAATTCTCAGTTACTCGTCTCGAATTCATTTCATCAATTGTAGAAACTGATAAATATAACACGCATACCTCACATGTTTCACACGACTTCCTCAATTCTTCCAATAATTCACGCTTCGAACCAAAAATTAAGAAATTTCCACCAACTTCCTTCAGTTCTGAGATACTCATCACAAATGGTTACAAATGATGTAGGAACGTTCAATAAGAGTGAAATTGTGCATTTCTCACAAGATTAACAAAATCGTTCCTCGAATAACACAAACTCAAATGAAACAAAATTTCCCAAATTTTTTTCAATTCTCAGTTACTCGTCTCGAATTCATTTCATCAATTGTAGAAACTGATAAATATAACACGCATACCTCACATGTTTCACACGACTTCCTCAATTCTTCCAATAATTCACGCTTCGAACCAAAAATTAAGAAATTTCCACCAACTTCCTTCAGTTCTGAGATACTCATCACAAATGGTTACAAATGATGTAGGAACGTTCAATAAGAGTGAAATTGTGCATTTCTCACAAGATTAACAAAATCGTTCTCGAATAACACAAACTCAAATGAAACAAAATTTCCCAAATTTTTTTCAATTCTCAGTTACTCGTCTCGAATTCATTTCATCAATTGTAGAAACTGATAAATATAACACGCATACCTCACATGTTTCACACGACTTCCTCAATTCTTCCAATAATTCACGCTTCGAACCAAAAATTAAGAAATTTCCACCAACTTCCTTCAGTTCTGAGATACTCATCACAAATGGTTACAAATGATGTAGGAACGTTCAATAAGAGTGAAATTGTGCATTTCTCACAAGATTAACAAAATCGTTCTCGAATAACACAAACTCAAATGAAACAAAATTTCCCAAATTTTTTTCAATTCTCAGTTACTCGTCTCGAATTCATTTCATCAATTGTAGAAACTGATAAATATAACACGCATACCTCACATGTTTCACACGACTTCCTCAATTCTTCCAATAATTCACGCTTCGAACCAAAAATTAAGAAATTTCCACCAACTTCCTTCAGTTCTGAGATACTCATCACAAATGGTTACAAATGATGTAGGAACGTTCAATAAGAGTGAAATTGTGCATTTCTCACAAGATTAACAAAATCGTTCTTCGAATAACACAAACTCAAATGAAACAAAATTTCCCAAATTTTTTTCAATTCTCAGTTACTCGTCTCGAATTCATTTCATCAATTGTAGAAACTGATAAATATAACACGCATACCTCACATGTTTCACACGACTTCCTCAATTCTTCCAATAATTCACGCTTCGAACCAAAAATTAAGAAATTTCCACCAACTTCCTTCAGTTCTGAGATACTCATCACAAATGGTTACAAATGATGTAGGAACGTTCAATAAGAGTGAAATTGTGCATTTCTCACAAGATTAACAAAATCGTTCTTCGAATAACACAAACTCAAATGAAACAAAATTTCCCAAATTTTTTTCAATTCTCAGTTACTCGTCTCGAATTCATTTCATCAATTGTAGAAACTGATAAATATAACACGCATACCTCACATGTTTCACACGACTTCCTCAATTCTTCCAATAATTCACGCTTCGAACCAAAAATTAAGAAATTTCCACCAACTTCCTTCAGTTCTGAGATACTCATCACAAATGGTTACAAATGATGTAGGAACGTTCAATAAGAGTGAAATTGTGCATTTCTCACAAGATTAACAAAATCGTTCCTCGAATAACACAAACTCAAATGAAACAAAATTTCCCAATTTTTTTTCAATTCTCAGTTACTCGTCTCGAATTCATTTCATCAATTGTAGAAACTGATAAATATAACACGCATACCTCACATGTTTCACACGACTTCCTCAATTCTTCCAATAATTCACGCTTCGAACCAAAAATTAAGAAATTTCCACCAACTTCCTTCAGTTCTGAGATACTCATCACAAATGGTTACAAATGATGTAGGAACGTTCAATAAGAGTGAAATTGTGCATTTCTCACAAGATTAACAAAATCGTTCTTCGAATAACACAAACTCAAATGAAACAAAATTTCCCAAATTTTTTTCAATTCTCAGTTACTCGTCTCGAATTCATTTCATCAATTGTAGAAACTGATAAATATAACACGCATACCTCACATGTTTCACACGACTTCCTCAATTCTTCCAATAATTCACGCTTCGAACCAAAAATTAAGAAATTTCCACCAACTTCCTTCAGTTCTGAGATACTCATCACAAATGGTTACAAATGATGTAGGAACGTTCAATAAGAGTGAAATTGTGCATTTCTCACAAGATTAACAAAATCGTTCTTCGAATAACACAAACTCAAATGAAACAAAATTTCCCAAATTTTTTTCAATTCTCAGTTACTCGTCTCGAATTCATTTCATCAATTGTAGAAACTGATAAATATAACACGCATACCTCACATGTTTCACACGACTTCCTCAATTCTTCCAATAATTCACGCTTCGAACCAAAAATTAAGAAATTTCCACCAACTTCCTTCAGTTCTGAGATACTCATCACAAATGGTTACAAATGATGTAGGAACGTTCAATAAGAGTGAAATTGTGCATTTCTCACAAGATTAACAAAATCGTTCTTCGAATAACACAAACTCAAATGAAACAAAATTTCCCAAATTTTTTTCAATTCTCAGTTACTCGTCTCGAATTCATTTCATCAATTGTAGAAACTGATAAATATAACACGCATACCTCACATGTTTCACACGACTTCCTCAATTCTTCCAATAATTCACGCTTCGAACCAAAAATTAAGAAATTTCCACCAACTTCCTTCAGTTCTGAGATACTCATCACAAATGGTTACAAATGATGTAGGAACGTTCAATAAGAGTGAAATTGTGCATTTCTCACAAGATTAACAAAATCGTTCCTCGAATAACACAAACTCAAATGAAACAAAATTTCCCAATTTTTTTCAATTCTCAGTTACTCGTCTCGAATTCATTTCATCAATTGTAGAAACTGATAAATATAACACGCATACCTCACATGTTTCACACGACTTCCTCAATTCTTCCAATAATTCACGCTTCGAACCAAAAATTAAGAAATTTCCACCAACTTCCTTCAGTTCTGAGATACTCATCACAAATGGTTACAAATGATGTAGGAACGTTCAATAAGAGTGAAATTGTGCATTTCTCACAAGATTAACAAAATCGTTCTTCGAATAACACAAACTCAAATGAAACAAAATTTCCCAAATTTTTTTCAATTCTCAGTTACTCGTCTCGAATTCATTTCATCAATTGTAGAAACTGATAAATATAACACGCATACCTCACATGTTTCACACGACTTCCTCAATTCTTCCAATAATTCACGCTTCGAACCAAAAATTAAGAAATTTCCACCAACTTCCTTCAGTTCTGAGATACTCATCACAAATGGTTACAAATGATGTAGGAACGTTCAATAAGAGTGAAATTGTGCATTTCTCACAAGATTAACAAAATCGTTCTTCGAATAACACAAACTCAAATGAAACAAAATTTCCCAAATTTTTTTCAATTCTCAGTTACTCGTCTCGAATTCATTTCATCAATTGTAGAAACTGATAAATATAACACGCATACCTCACATGTTTCACACGACTTCCTCAATTCTTCCAATAATTCACGCTTCGAACCAAAAATTAAGAAATTTCCACCAACTTCCTTCAGTTCTGAGATACTCATCACAAATGGTTACAAATGATGTAGGAACGTTCAATAAGAGTGAAATTGTGCATTTCTCACAAGATTAACAAAATCGTTCCTCGAATAACACAAACTCAAATGAAACAAAATTTCCCAAATTTTTTTCAATTCTCAGTTACTCGTCTCGAATTCATTTCATCAATTGTAGAAACTGATAAATATAACACGCATACCTCACATGTTTCACACGACTTCCTCAATTCTTCCAATAATTCACGCTTCGAACCAAAAATTAAGAAATTTCCACCAACTTCCTTCAGTTCTGAGATACTCATCACAAATGGTTACAAATGATGTAGGAACGTTCAATAAGAGTGAAATTGTGCATTTCTCACAAGATTAACAAAATCGTTCTTCGAATAACACAAACTCAAATGAAACAAAATTTCCCAAATTTTTTTCAATTCTCAGTTACTCGTCTCGAATTCATTTCATCAATTGTAGAAACTGATAAATATAACACGCATACCTCACATGTTTCACACGACTTCCTCAATTCTTCCAATAATTCACGCTTCGAACCAAAAATTAAGAAATTTCCACCAACTTCCTTCAGTTCTGAGATACTCATCACAAATGGTTACAAATGATGTAGGAACGTTCAATAAGAGTGAAATTGTGCATTTCTCACAAGATTAACAAAATCGTTCTTCGAATAACACAAACTCAAATGAAACAAAATTTCCCAAATTTTTTTCAATTCTCAGTTACTCGTCTCGAATTCATTTCATCAATTGTAGAAACTGATAAATATAACACGCATACCTCACATGTTTCACACGACTTCCTCAATTCTTCCAATAATTCACGCTTCGAACCAAAAATTAAGAAATTTCCACCAACTTCCTTCAGTTCTGAGATACTCATCACAAATGGTTACAAATGATGTAGGAACGTTCAATAAGAGTGAAATTGTGCATTTCTCACAAGATTAACAAAATCGTTCCTCGAATAACACAAACTCAAATGAAACAAAATTTCCCAAATTTTTTTCAATTCTCAGTTACTCGTCTCGAATTCATTTCATCAATTGTAGAAACTGATAAATATAACACGCATACCTCACATGTTTCACACGACTTCCTCAATTCTTCCAATAATTCACGCTTCGAACCAAAAATTAAGAAATTTCCACCAACTTCCTTCAGTTCTGAGATACTCATCACAAATGGTTACAAATGATGTAGGAACGTTCAATAAGAGTGAAATTGTGCATTTCTCACAAGATTAACAAAATCGTTCTTCGAATAACACAAACTCAAATGAAACAAAATTTCCCAAATTTTTTTCAATTCTCAGTTACTCGTCTCGAATTCATTTCATCAATTGTAGAAACTGATAAATATAACACGCATACCTCACATGTTTCACACGACTTCCTCAATTCTTCCAATAATTCACGCTTCGAACCAAAAATTAAGAAATTTCCACCAACTTCCTTCAGTTCTGAGATACTCATCACAAATGGTTACAAATGATGTAGGAACGTTCAATAAGAGTGAAATTGTGCATTTCTCACAAGATTAACAAAATCGTTCTTCGAATAACACAAACTCAAATGAAACAAAATTTCCCAAATTTTTTTCAATTCTCAGTTACTCGTCTCGAATTCATTTCATCAATTGTAGAAACTGATAAATATAACACGCATACCTCACATGTTTCACACGACTTCCTCAATTCTTCCAATAATTCACGCTTCGAACCAAAAATTAAGAAATTTCCACCAACTTCCTTCAGTTCTGAGATACTCATCACAAATGGTTACAAATGATGTAGGAACGTTCAATAAGAGTGAAATTGTGCATTTCTCACAAGATTAACAAAATCGTTCTCGAATAACACAAACTCAAATGAAACAAAATTTCCCAAATTTTTTTCAATTCTCAGTTACTCGTCTCGAATTCATTTCATCAATTGTAGAAACTGATAAATATAACACGCATACCTCACATGTTTCACACGACTTCCTCAATTCTTCCAATAATTCACGCTTCGAACCAAAAATTAAGAAATTTCCACCAACTTCCTTCAGTTCTGAGATACTCATCACAAATGGTTACAAATGATGTAGGAACGTTCAATAAGAGTGAAATTGTGCATTTCTCACAAGATTAACAAAATCGTTCCTCGAATAACACAAACTCAAATGAAACAAAATTTCCCAAATTTTTTTCAATTCTCAGTTACTCGTCTCGAATTCATTTCATCAATTGTAGAAACTGATAAATATAACACGCATACCTCACATGTTTCACACGACTTCCTCAATTCTTCCAATAATTCACGCTTCGAACCAAAAATTAAGAAATTTCCACCAACTTCCTTCAGTTCTGAGATACTCATCACAAATGGTTACAAATGATGTAGGAACGTTCAATAAGAGTGAAATTGTGCATTTCTCACAAGATTAACAAAATCGTTCCTCGAATAACACAAACTCAAATGAAACAAAATTTCCCAATTTTTTTTCAATTCTCAGTTACTCGTCTCGAATTCATTTCATCAATTGTAGAAACTGATAAATATAACACGCATACCTCACATGTTTCACACGACTTCCTCAATTCTTCCAATAATTCACGCTTCGAACCAAAAATTAAGAAATTTCCACCAACTTCCTTCAGTTCTGAGATACTCATCACAAATGGTTACAAATGATGTAGGAACGTTCAATAAGAGTGAAATTGTGCATTTCTCACAAGATTAACAAAATCGTTCTTCGAATAACACAAACTCAAATGAAACAAAATTTCCCAATTTTTTTTCAATTCTCAGTTACTCGTCTCGAATTCATTTCATCAATTGTAGAAACTGATAAATATAACACGCATACCTCACATGTTTCACACGACTTCCTCAATTCTTCCAATAATTCACGCTTCGAACCAAAAATTAAGAAATTTCCACCAACTTCCTTCAGTTCTGAGATACTCATCACAAATGGTTACAAATGATGTAGGAACGTTCAATAAGAGTGAAATTGTGCATTTCTCACAAGATTAACAAAATCGTTCTTCGAATAACACAAACTCAAATGAAACAAAATTTCCCAAATTTTTTTCAATTCTCAGTTACTCGTCTCGAATTCATTTCATCAATTGTAGAAACTGATAAATATAACACGCATACCTCACATGTTTCACACGACTTCCTCAATTCTTCCAATAATTCACGCTTCGAACCAAAAATTAAGAAATTTCCACCAACTTCCTTCAGTTCTGAGATACTCATCACAAATGGTTACAAATGATGTAGGAACGTTCAATAAGAGTGAAATTGTGCATTTCTCACAAGATTAACAAAATCGTTCTTCGAATAACACAAACTCAAATGAAACAAAATTTCCCAAATTTTTTTCAATTCTCAGTTACTCGTCTCGAATTCATTTCATCAATTGTAGAAACTGATAAATATAACACGCATACCTCACATGTTTCACACGACTTCCTCAATTCTTCCAATAATTCACGCTTCGAACCAAAAATTAAGAAATTTCCACCAACTTCTTCAGTTCTGAGATACTCATCACAAATGGTTACAAATGATGTAGGAACGTTCAATAAGAGTGAAATTGTGCATTTCTCACAAGATTAACAAAATCGTTCCTCGAATAACACAAACTCAAATGAAACAAAATTTCCCAAATTTTTTTCAATTCTCAGTTACTCGTCTCGAATTCATTTCATCAATTGTAGAAACTGATAAATATAACACGCATACCTCACATGTTTCACACGACTTCCTCAATTCTTCCAATAATTCACGCTTCGAACCAAAAATTAAGAAATTTCCACCAACTTCCTTCAGTTCTGAGATACTCATCACAAATGGTTACAAATGATGTAGGAACGTTCAATAAGAGTGAAATTGTGCATTTCTCACAAGATTAACAAAATCGTTCTTCGAATAACACAAACTCAAATGAAACAAAATTTCCCAAATTTTTTTCAATTCTCAGTTACTCGTCTCGAATTCATTTCATCAATTGTAGAAACTGATAAATATAACACGCATACCTCACATGTTTCACACGACTTCCTCAATTCTTCCAATAATTCACGCTTCGAACCAAAAATTAAGAAATTTCCACCAACTTCCTTCAGTTCTGAGATACTCATCACAAATGGTTACAAATGATGTAGGAACGTTCAATAAGAGTGAAATTGTGCATTTCTCACAAGATTAACAAAATCGTTCTTCGAATAACACAAACTCAAATGAAACAAAATTTCCCAAATTTTTTTCAATTCTCAGTTACTCGTCTCGAATTCATTTCATCAATTGTAGAAACTGATAAATATAACACGCATACCTCACATGTTTCACACGACTTCCTCAATTCTTCCAATAATTCACGCTTCGAACCAAAAATTAAGAAATTTCCACCAACTTCCTTCAGTTCTGAGATACTCATCACAAATGGTTACAAATGATGTAGGAACGTTCAATAAGAGTGAAATTGTGCATTTCTCACAAGATTAACAAAATCGTTCTTCGAATAACACAAACTCAAATGAAACAAAATTTCCCAAATTTTTTTCAATTCTCAGTTACTCGTCTCGAATTCATTTCATCAATTGTAGAAACTGATAAATATAACACGCATACCTCACATGTTTCACACGACTTCCTCAATTCTTCCAATAATTCACGCTTCGAACCAAAAATTAAGAAATTTCCACCAACTTCCTTCAGTTCTGAGATACTCATCACAAATGGTTACAAATGATGTAGGAACGTTCAATAAGAGTGAAATTGTGCATTTCTCACAAGATTAACAAAATCGTTCCTCGAATAACACAAACTCAAATGAAACAAAATTTCCCAATTTTTTTTCAATTCTCAGTTACTCGTCTCGAATTCATTTCATCAATTGTAGAAACTGATAAATATAACACGCATACCTCACATGTTTCACACGACTTCCTCAATTCTTCCAATAATTCACGCTTCGAACCAAAAATTAAGAAATTTCCACCAACTTCCTTCAGTTCTGAGATACTCATCACAAATGGTTACAAATGATGTAGGAACGTTCAATAAGAGTGAAATTGTGCATTTCTCACAAGATTAACAAAATCGTTCTTCGAATAACACAAACTCAAATGAAACAAAATTTCCCAAATTTTTTTCAATTCTCAGTTACTCGTCTCGAATTCATTTCATCAATTGTAGAAACTGATAAATATAACACGCATACCTCACATGTTTCACACGACTTCCTCAATTCTTCCAATAATTCACGCTTCGAACCAAAAATTAAGAAATTTCCACCAACTTCCTTCAGTTCTGAGATACTCATCACAAATGGTTACAAATGATGTAGGAACGTTCAATAAGAGTGAAATTGTGCATTTCTCACAAGATTAACAAAATCGTTCCTCGAATAACACAAACTCAAATGAAACAAAATTTCCCAATTTTTTTTCAATTCTCAGTTACTCGTCTCGAATTCATTTCATCAATTGTAGAAACTGATAAATATAACACGCATACCTCACATGTTTCACACGACTTCCTCAATTCTTCCAATAATTCACGCTTCGAACCAAAAATTAAGAAATTTCCACCAACTTCCTTCAGTTCTGAGATACTCATCACAAATGGTTACAAATGATGTAGGAACGTTCAATAAGAGTGAAATTGTGCATTTCTCACAAGATTAACAAAATCGTTCTTCGAATAACACAAACTCAAATGAAACAAAATTTCCCAATTTTTTTTCAATTCTCAGTTACTCGTCTCGAATTCATTTCATCAATTGTAGAAACTGATAAATATAACACGCATACCTCACATGTTTCACACGACTTCCTCAATTCTTCCAATAATTCACGCTTCGAACCAAAAATTAAGAAATTTCCACCAACTTCCTTCAGTTCTGAGATACTCATCACAAATGGTTACAAATGATGTAGGAACGTTCAATAAGAGTGAAATTGTGCATTTCTCACAAGATTAACAAAATCGTTCCTCGAATAACACAAACTCAAATGAAACAAAATTTCCCAAATTTTTTTCAATTCTCAGTTACTCGTCTCGAATTCATTTCATCAATTGTAGAAACTGATAAATATAACACGCATACCTCACATGTTTCACACGACTTCCTCAATTCTTCCAATAATTCACGCTTCGAACCAAAAATTAAGAAATTTCCACCAACTTCCTTCAGTTCTGAGATACTCATCACAAATGGTTACAAATGATGTAGGAACGTTCAATAAGAGTGAAATTGTGCATTTCTCACAAGATTAACAAAATCGTTCTTCGAATAACACAAACTCAAATGAAACAAAATTTCCCAAATTTTTTTCAATTCTCAGTTACTCGTCTCGAATTCATTTCATCAATTGTAGAAACTGATAAATATAACACGCATACCTCACATGTTTCACACGACTTCCTCAATTCTTCCAATAATTCACGCTTCGAACCAAAAATTAAGAAATTTCCACCAACTTCCTTCAGTTCTGAGATACTCATCACAAATGGTTACAAATGATGTAGGAACGTTCAATAAGAGTGAAATTGTGCATTTCTCACAAGATTAACAAAATCGTTCTCGAATAACACAAACTCAAATGAAACAAAATTTCCCAAATTTTTTTCAATTCTCAGTTACTCGTCTCGAATTCATTTCATCAATTGTAGAAACTGATAAATATAACACGCATACCTCACATGTTTCACACGACTTCCTCAATTCTTCCAATAATTCACGCTTCGAACCAAAAATTAAGAAATTTCCACCAACTTCCTTCAGTTCTGAGATACTCATCACAAATGGTTACAAATGATGTAGGAACGTTCAATAAGAGTGAAATTGTGCATTTCTCACAAGATTAACAAAATCGTTCTTCGAATAACACAAACTCAAATGAAACAAAATTTCCCAAATTTTTTTCAATTCTCAGTTACTCGTCTCGAATTCATTTCATCAATTGTAGAAACTGATAAATATAACACGCATACCTCACATGTTTCACACGACTTCCTCAATTCTTCCAATAATTCACGCTTCGAACCAAAAATTAAGAAATTTCCACCAACTTCCTTCAGTTCTGAGATACTCATCACAAATGGTTACAAATGATGTAGGAACGTTCAATAAGAGTGAAATTGTGCATTTCTCACAAGATTAACAAAATCGTTCTTCGAATAACACAAACTCAAATGAAACAAAATTTCCCAAATTTTTTTCAATTCTCAGTTACTCGTCTCGAATTCATTTCATCAATTGTAGAAACTGATAAATATAACACGCATACCTCACATGTTTCACACGACTTCCTCAATTCTTCCAATAATTCACGCTTCGAACCAAAAATTAAGAAATTTCCACCAACTTCCTTCAGTTCTGAGATACTCATCACAAATGGTTACAAATGATGTAGGAACGTTCAATAAGAGTGAAATTGTGCATTTCTCACAAGATTAACAAAATCGTTCCTCGAATAACACAAACTCAAATGAAACAAAATTTCCCAAATTTTTTTCAATTCTCAGTTACTCGTCTCGAATTCATTTCATCAATTGTAGAAACTGATAAATATAACACGCATACCTCACATGTTTCACACGACTTCCTCAATTCTTCCAATAATTCACGCTTCGAACCAAAAATTAAGAAATTTCCACCAACTTCCTTCAGTTCTGAGATACTCATCACAAATGGTTACAAATGATGTAGGAACGTTCAATAAGAGTGAAATTGTGCATTTCTCACAAGATTAACAAAATCGTTCTTCGAATAACACAAACTCAAATGAAACAAAATTTCCCAAATTTTTTTCAATTCTCAGTTACTCGTCTCGAATTCATTTCATCAATTGTAGAAACTGATAAATATAACACGCATACCTCACATGTTTCACACGACTTCCTCAATTCTTCCAATAATTCACGCTTCGAACCAAAAATTAAGAAATTTCCACCAACTTCCTTCAGTTCTGAGATACTCATCACAAATGGTTACAAATGATGTAGGAACGTTCAATAAGAGTGAAATTGTGCATTTCTCACAAGATCAACAAAATCGTTCCTCGAATAACACAAACTCAAATGAAACAAAATTTCCCAATTTTTTTTCAATTCTCAGTTACTCGTCTCGAATTCATTTCATCAATTGTAGAAACTGATAAATATAACACGCATACCTCACATGTTTCACACGACTTCCTCAATTCTTCCAATAATTCACGCTTCGAACCAAAAATTAAGAAATTTCCACCAACTTCCTTCAGTTCTGAGATACTCATCACAAATGGTTACAAATGATGTAGGAACGTTCAATAAGAGTGAAATTGTGCATTTCTCACAAGATTAACAAAATCGTTCTTCGAATAACACAAACTCAAATGAAACAAAATTTCCCAAATTTTTTTCAATTCTCAGTTACTCGTCTCGAATTCATTTCATCAATTGTAGAAACTGATAAATATAACACGCATACCTCACATGTTTCACACGACTTCCTCAATTCTTCCAATAATTCACGCTTCGAACCAAAAATTAAGAAATTTCCACCAACTTCCTTCAGTTCTGAGATACTCATCACAAATGGTTACAAATGATGTAGGAACGTTCAATAAGAGTGAAATTGTGCATTTCTCACAAGATTAACAAAATCGTTCTCGAATAACACAAACTCAAATGAAACAAAATTTCCCAAATTTTTTTCAATTCTCAGTTACTCGTCTCGAATTCATTTCATCAATTGTAGAAACTGATAAATATAACACGCATACCTCACATGTTTCACACGACTTCCTCAATTCTTCCAATAATTCACGCTTCGAACCAAAAATTAAGAAATTTCCACCAACTTCTTTCAGTTCTGAGATACTCATCACAAATGGTTACAAATGATGTAGGAACGTTCAATAAGAGTGAAATTGTGCATTTCTCACAAGATTAACAAAATCGTTCTTCGAATAACACAAACTCAAATGAAACAAAATTTCCCAAATTTTTTTCAATTCTCAGTTACTCGTCTCGAATTCATTTCATCAATTGTAGAAACTGATAAATATAACACGCATACCTCACATGTTTCACACGACTTCCTCAATTCTTCCAATAATTCACGCTTCGAACCAAAAATTAAGAAATTTCCACCAACTTCCTTCAGTTCTGAGATACTCATCACAAATGGTTACAAATGATGTAGGAACGTTCAATAAGAGTGAAATTGTGCATTTCTCACAAGATTAACAAAATCGTTCCTCGAATAACACAAACTCAAATGAAACAAAATTTCCCAATTTTTTTTCAATTCTCAGTTACTCGTCTCGAATTCATTTCATCAATTGTAGAAACTGATAAATATAACACGCATACCTCACATGTTTCACACGACTTCCTCAATTCTTCCAATAATTCACGCTTCGAACCAAAAATTAAGAAATTTCCACCAACTTCCTTCAGTTCTGAGATACTCATCACAAATGGTTACAAATGATGTAGGAACGTTCAATAAGAGTGAAATTGTGCATTTCTCACAAGATTAACAAAATCGTTCTTCGAATAACACAAACTCAAATGAAACAAAATTTCCCAAATTTTTTTCAATTCTCAGTTACTCGTCTCGAATTCATTTCATCAATTGTAGAAACTGATAAATATAACACGCATACCTCACATGTTTCACACGACTTCCTCAATTCTTCCAATAATTCACGCTTCGAACCAAAAATTAAGAAATTTCCACCAACTTCCTTCAGTTCTGAGATACTCATCACAAATGGTTACAAATGATGTAGGAACGTTCAATAAGAGTGAAATTGTGCATTTCTCACAAGATTAACAAAATCGTTCTTCGAATAACACAAACTCAAATGAAACAAAATTTCCCAAATTTTTTTCAATTCTCAGTTACTCGTCTCGAATTCATTTCATCAATTGTAGAAACTGATAAATATAACACGCATACCTCACATGTTTCACACGACTTCCTCAATTCTTCCAATAATTCACGCTTCGAACCAAAAATTAAGAAATTTCCACCAACTTCCTTCAGTTCTGAGATACTCATCACAAATGGTTACAAATGATGTAGGAACGTTCAATAAGAGTGAAATTGTGCATTTCTCACAAGATTAACAAAATCGTTCCTCGAATAACACAAACTCAAATGAAACAAAATTTCCCAAATTTTTTTCAATTCTCAGTTACTCGTCTCGAATTCATTTCATCAATTGTAGAAACTGATAAATATAACACGCATACCTCACATGTTTCACACGACTTCCTCAATTCTTCCAATAATTCACGCTTCGAACCAAAAATTAAGAAATTTCCACCAACTTCCTTCAGTTCTGAGATACTCATCACAAATGGTTACAAATGATGTAGGAACGTTCAATAAGAGTGAAATTGTGCATTTCTCACAAGATTAACAAAATCGTTCTTCGAATAACACAAACTCAAATGAAACAAAATTTCCCAATTTTTTTTCAATTCTCAGTTACTCGTCTCGAATTCATTTCATCAATTGTAGAAACTGATAAATATAACACGCATACCTCACATGTTTCACACGACTTCCTCAATTCTTCCAATAATTCACGCTTCGAACCAAAAATTAAGAAATTTCCACCAACTTCCTTCAGTTCTGAGATACTCATCACAAATGGTTACAAATGATGTAGGAACGTTCAATAAGAGTGAAATTGTGCATTTCTCACAAGATTAACAAAATCGTTCCTCGAATAACACAAACTCAAATGAAACAAAATTTCCCAATTTTTTTTCAATTCTCAGTTACTCGTCTCGAATTCATTTCATCAATTGTAGAAACTGATAAATATAACACGCATACCTCACATGTTTCACACGACTTCCTCAATTCTTCCAATAATTCACGCTTCGAACCAAAAATTAAGAAATTTCCACCAACTTCCTTCAGTTCTGAGATACTCATCACAAATGGTTACAAATGATGTAGGAACGTTCAATAAGAGTGAAATTGTGCATTTCTCACAAGATTAACAAAATCGTTCCTCGAATAACACAAACTCAAATGAAACAAAATTTCCCAATTTTTTTTCAATTCTCAGTTACTCGTCTCGAATTCATTTCATCAATTGTAGAAACTGATAAATATAACACGCATACCTCACATGTTTCACACGACTTCCTCAATTCTTCCAATAATTCACGCTTCGAACCAAAAATTAAGAAATTTCCACCAACTTCCTTCAGTTCTGAGATACTCATCACAAATGGTTACAAATGATGTAGGAACGTTCAATAAGAGTGAAATTGTGCATTTCTCACAAGATTAACAAAATCGTTCTTCGAATAACACAAACTCAAATGAAACAAAATTTCCCAAATTTTTTTCAATTCTCAGTTACTCGTCTCGAATTCATTTCATCAATTGTAGAAACTGATAAATATAACACGCATACCTCACATGTTTCACACGACTTCCTCAATTCTTCCAATAATTCACGCTTCGAACCAAAAATTAAGAAATTTCCACCAACTTCCTTCAGTTCTGAGATACTCATCACAAATGGTTACAAATGATGTAGGAACGTTCAATAAGAGTGAAATTGTGCATTTCTCACAAGATTAACAAAATCGTTCTTCGAATAACACAAACTCAAATGAAACAAAATTTCCCAAATTTTTTTCAATTCTCAGTTACTCGTCTCGAATTCATTTCATCAATTGTAGAAACTGATAAATATAACACGCATACCTCACATGTTTCACACGACTTCCTCAATTCTTCCAATAATTCACGCTTCGAACCAAAAATTAAGAAATTTCCACCAACTTCCTTCAGTTCTGAGATACTCATCACAAATGGTTACAAATGATGTAGGAACGTTCAATAAGAGTGAAATTGTGCATTTCTCACAAGATTAACAAAATCGTTCTTCGAATAACACAAACTCAAATGAAACAAAATTTCCCAATTTTTTTTCAATTCTCAGTTACTCGTCTCGAATTCATTTCATCAATTGTAGAAACTGATAAATATAACACGCATACCTCACATGTTTCACACGACTTCCTCAATTCTTCCAATAATTCACGCTTCGAACCAAAAATTAAGAAATTTCCACCAACTTCCTTCAGTTCTGAGATACTCATCACAAATGGTTACAAATGATGTAGGAACGTTCAATAAGAGTGAAATTGTGCATTTCTCACAAGATTAACAAAATCGTTCTTCGAATAACACAAACTCAAATGAAACAAAATTTCCCAATTTTTTTCAATTCTCAGTTACTCGTCTCGAATTCATTTCATCAATTGTAGAAACTGATAAATATAACACGCATACCTCACATGTTTCACACGACTTCCTCAATTCTTCCAATAATTCACGCTTCGAACCAAAAATTAAGAAATTTCCACCAACTTCCTTCAGTTCTGAGATACTCATCACAAATGGTTACAAATGATGTAGGAACGTTCAATAAGAGTGAAATTGTGCATTTCTCACAAGATTAACAAAATCGTTCTTCGAATAACACAAACTCAAATGAAACAAAATTTCCCAAATTTTTTTCAATTCTCAGTTACTCGTCTCGAATTCATTTCATCAATTGTAGAAACTGATAAATATAACACGCATACCTCACATGTTTCACACGACTTCCTCAATTCTTCCAATAATTCACGCTTCGAACCAAAAATTAAGAAATTTCCACCAACTTCCTTCAGTTCTGAGATACTCATCACAAATGGTTACAAATGATGTAGGAACGTTCAATAAGAGTGAAATTGTGCATTTCTCACAAGATTAACAAAATCGTTCTTCGAATAACACAAACTCAAATGAAACAAAATTTCCCAAATTTTTTTCAATTCTCAGTTACTCGTCTCGAATTCATTTCATCAATTGTAGAAACTGATAAATATAACACGCATACCTCACATGTTTCACACGACTTCCTCAATTCTTCCAATAATTCACGCTTCGAACCAAAAATTAAGAAATTTCCACCAACTTCCTTCAGTTCTGAGATACTCATCACAAATGGTTACAAATGATGTAGGAACGTTCAATAAGAGTGAAATTGTGCATTTCTCACAAGATTAACAAAATCGTTCCTCGAATAACACAAACTCAAATGAAACAAAATTTCCCAATTTTTTTTCAATTCTCAGTTACTCGTCTCGAATTCATTTCATCAATTGTAGAAACTGATAAATATAACACGCATACCTCACATGTTTCACACGACTTCCTCAATTCTTCCAATAATTCACGCTTCGAACCAAAAATTAAGAAATTTCCACCAACTTCCTTCAGTTCTGAGATACTCATCACAAATGGTTACAAATGATGTAGGAACGTTCAATAAGAGTGAAATTGTGCATTTCTCACAAGATTAACAAAATCGTTCTTCGAATAACACAAACTCAAATGAAACAAAATTTCCCAAATTTTTTTCAATTCTCAGTTACTCGTCTCGAATTCATTTCATCAATTGTAGAAACTGATAAATATAACACGCATACCTCACATGTTTCACACGACTTCCTCAATTCTTCCAATAATTCACGCTTCGAACCAAAAATTAAGAAATTTCCACCAACTTCCTTCAGTTCTGAGATACTCATCACAAATGGTTACAAATGATGTAGGAACGTTCAATAAGAGTGAAATTGTGCATTTCTCACAAGATTAACAAAATCGTTCTTCGAATAACACAAACTCAAATGAAACAAAATTTCCCAATTTTTTTCAATTCTCAGTTACTCGTCTCGAATTCATTTCATCAATTGTAGAAACTGATAAATATAACACGCATACCTCACATGTTTCACACGACTTCCTCAATTCTTCCAATAATTCACGCTTCGAACCAAAAATTAAGAAATTTCCACCAACTTCCTTCAGTTCTGAGATACTCATCACAAATGGTTACAAATGATGTAGGAACGTTCAATAAGAGTGAAATTGTGCATTTCTCACAAGATTAACAAAATCGTTCCTCGAATAACACAAACTCAAATGAAACAAAATTTCCCAATTTTTTTCAATTCTCAGTTACTCGTCTCGAATTCATTTCATCAATTGTAGAAACTGATAAATATAACACGCATACCTCACATGTTTCACACGACTTCCTCAATTCTTCCAATAATTCACGCTTCGAACCAAAAATTAAGAAATTTCCACCAACTTCCTTCAGTTCTGAGATACTCATCACAAATGGTTACAAATGATGTAGGAACGTTCAATAAGAGTGAAATTGTGCATTTCTCACAAGATTAACAAAATCGTTCTTCGAATAACACAAACTCAAATGAAACAAAATTTCCCAAATTTTTTTCAATTCTCAGTTACTCGTCTCGAATTCATTTCATCAATTGTAGAAACTGATAAATATAACACGCATACCTCACATGTTTCACACGACTTCCTCAATTCTTCCAATAATTCACGCTTCGAACCAAAAATTAAGAAATTTCCACCAACTTCCTTCAGTTCTGAGATACTCATCACAAATGGTTACAAATGATGTAGGAACGTTCAATAAGAGTGAAATTGTGCATTTCTCACAAGATTAACAAAATCGTTCTTCGAATAACACAAACTCAAATGAAACAAAATTTCCCAAATTTTTTTCAATTCTCAGTTACTCGTCTCGAATTCATTTCATCAATTGTAGAAACTGATAAATATAACACGCATACCTCACATGTTTCACACGACTTCCTCAATTCTTCCAATAATTCACGCTTCGAACCAAAAATTAAGAAATTTCCACCAACTTCCTTCAGTTCTGAGATACTCATCACAAATGGTTACAAATGATGTAGGAACGTTCAATAAGAGTGAAATTGTGCATTTCTCACAAGATTAACAAAATCGTTCTCGAATAACACAAACTCAAATGAAACAAAATTTCCCAATTTTTTTTCAATTCTCAGTTACTCGTCTCGAATTCATTTCATCAATTGTAGAAACTGATAAATATAACACGCATACCTCACATGTTTCACACGACTTCCTCAATTCTTCCAATAATTCACGCTTCGAACCAAAAATTAAGAAATTTCCACCAACTTCCTTCAGTTCTGAGATACTCATCACAAATGGTTACAAATGATGTAGGAACGTTCAATAAGAGTGAAATTGTGCATTTCTCACAAGATTAACAAAATCGTTCTTCGAATAACACAAACTCAAATGAAACAAAATTTCCCAAATTTTTTTCAATTCTCAGTTACTCGTCTCGAATTCATTTCATCAATTGTAGAAACTGATAAATATAACACGCATACCTCACATGTTTCACACGACTTCCTCAATTCTTCCAATAATTCACGCTTCGAACCAAAAATTAAGAAATTTCCACCAACTTCCTTCAGTTCTGAGATACTCATCACAAATGGTTACAAATGATGTAGGAACGTTCAATAAGAGTGAAATTGTGCATTTCTCACAAGATTAACAAAATCGTTCCTCGAATAACACAAACTCAAATGAAACAAAATTTCCCAATTTTTTTTCAATTCTCAGTTACTCGTCTCGAATTCATTTCATCAATTGTAGAAACTGATAAATATAACACGCATACCTCACATGTTTCACACGACTTCCTCAATTCTTCCAATAATTCACGCTTCGAACCAAAAATTAAGAAATTTCCACCAACTTCCTTCAGTTCTGAGATACTCATCACAAATGGTTACAAATGATGTAGGAACGTTCAATAAGAGTGAAATTGTGCATTTCTCACAAGATTAACAAAATCGTTCTTCGAATAACACAAACTCAAATGAAACAAAATTTCCCAATTTTTTTTCAATTCTCAGTTACTCGTCTCGAATTCATTTCATCAATTGTAGAAACTGATAAATATAACACGCATACCTCACATGTTTCACACGACTTCCTCAATTCTTCCAATAATTCACGCTTCGAACCAAAAATTAAGAAATTTCCACCAACTTCCTTCAGTTCTGAGATACTCATCACAAATGGTTACAAATGATGTAGGAACGTTCAATAAGAGTGAAATTGTGCATTTCTCACAAGATTAACAAAATCGTTCCTCGAATAACACAAACTCAAATGAAACAAAATTTCCCAAATTTTTTTCAATTCTCAGTTACTCGTCTCGAATTCATTTCATCAATTGTAGAAACTGATAAATATAACACGCATACCTCACATGTTTCACACGACTTCCTCAATTCTTCCAATAATTCACGCTTCGAACCAAAAATTAAGAAATTTCCACCAACTTCCTTCAGTTCTGAGATACTCATCACAAATGGTTACAAATGATGTAGGAACGTTCAATAAGAGTGAAATTGTGCATTTCTCACAAGATTAACAAAATCGTTCCTCGAATAACACAAACTCAAATGAAACAAAATTTCCCAATTTTTTTCAATTCTCAGTTACTCGTCTCGAATTCATTTCATCAATTGTAGAAACTGATAAATATAACACGCATACCTCACATGTTTCACACGACTTCCTCAATTCTTCCAATAATTCACGCTTCGAACCAAAAATTAAGAAATTTCCACCAACTTCCTTCAGTTCTGAGATACTCATCACAAATGGTTACAAATGATGTAGGAACGTTCAATAAGAGTGAAATTGTGCATTTCTCACAAGATTAACAAAATCGTTCTTCGAATAACACAAACTCAAATGAAACAAAATTTCCCAAATTTTTTTCAATTCTCAGTTACTCGTCTCGAATTCATTTCATCAATTGTAGAAACTGATAAATATAACACGCATACCTCACATGTTTCACACGACTTCCTCAATTCTTCCAATAATTCACGCTTCGAACCAAAAATTAAGAAATTTCCACCAACTTCCTTCAGTTCTGAGATACTCATCACAAATGGTTACAAATGATGTAGGAACGTTCAATAAGAGTGAAATTGTGCATTTCTCACAAGATTAACAAAATCGTTCTTCGAATAACACAAACTCAAATGAAACAAAATTTCCCAATTTTTTTCAATTCTCAGTTACTCGTCTCGAATTCATTTCATCAATTGTAGAAACTGATAAATATAACACGCATACCTCACATGTTTCACACGACTTCCTCAATTCTTCCAATAATTCACGCTTCGAACCAAAAATTAAGAAATTTCCACCAACTTCCTTCAGTTCTGAGATACTCATCACAAATGGTTACAAATGATGTAGGAACGTTCAATAAGAGTGAAATTGTGCATTTCTCACAAGATTAACAAAATCGTTCTTCGAATAACACAAACTCAAATGAAACAAAATTTCCCAAATTTTTTTCAATTCTCAGTTACTCGTCTCGAATTCATTTCATCAATTGTAGAAACTGATAAATATAACACGCATACCTCACATGTTTCACACGACTTCCTCAATTCTTCCAATAATTCACGCTTCGAACCAAAAATTAAGAAATTTCCACCAACTTCCTTCAGTTCTGAGATACTCATCACAAATGGTTACAAATGATGTAGGAACGTTCAATAAGAGTGAAATTGTGCATTTCTCACAAGATTAACAAAATCGTTCCTCGAATAACACAAACTCAAATGAAACAAAATTTCCCAAATTTTTTTCAATTCTCAGTTACTCGTCTCGAATTCATTTCATCAATTGTAGAAACTGATAAATATAACACGCATACCTCACATGTTTCACACGACTTCCTCAATTCTTCCAATAATTCACGCTTCGAACCAAAAATTAAGAAATTTCCACCAACTTCCTTCAGTTCTGAGATACTCATCACAAATGGTTACAAATGATGTAGGAACGTTCAATAAGAGTGAAATTGTGCATTTCTCACAAGATTAACAAAATCGTTCCTCGAATAACACAAACTCAAATGAAACAAAATTTCCCAAATTTTTTTCAATTCTCAGTTACTCGTCTCGAATTCATTTCATCAATTGTAGAAACTGATAAATATAACACGCATACCTCACATGTTTCACACGACTTCCTCAATTCTTCCAATAATTCACGCTTCGAACCAAAAATTAAGAAATTTCCACCAACTTCCTTCAGTTCTGAGATACTCATCACAAATGGTTACAAATGATGTAGGAACGTTCAATAAGAGTGAAATTGTGCATTTCTCACAAGATTAACAAAATCGTTCTTCGAATAACACAAACTCAAATGAAACAAAATTTCCCAATTTTTTTCAATTCTCAGTTACTCGTCTCGAATTCATTTCATCAATTGTAGAAACTGATAAATATAACACGCATACCTCACATGTTTCACACGACTTCCTCAATTCTTCCAATAATTCACGCTTCGAACCAAAAATTAAGAAATTTCCACCAACTTCCTTCAGTTCTGAGATACTCATCACAAATGGTTACAAATGATGTAGGAACGTTCAATAAGAGTGAAATTGTGCATTTCTCACAAGATTAACAAAATCGTTCCTCGAATAACACAAACTCAAATGAAACAAAATTTCCCAAATTTTTTTCAATTCTCAGTTACTCGTCTCGAATTCATTTCATCAATTGTAGAAACTGATAAATATAACACGCATACCTCACATGTTTCACACGACTTCCTCAATTCTTCCAATAATTCACGCTTCGAACCAAAAATTAAGAAATTTCCACCAACTTCCTTCAGTTCTGAGATACTCATCACAAATGGTTACAAATGATGTAGGAACGTTCAATAAGAGTGAAATTGTGCATTTCTCACAAGATTAACAAAATCGTTCCTCGAATAACACAAACTCAAATGAAACAAAATTTCCCAATTTTTTTTCAATTCTCAGTTACTCGTCTCGAATTCATTTCATCAATTGTAGAAACTGATAAATATAACACGCATACCTCACATGTTTCACACGACTTCCTCAATTCTTCCAATAATTCACGCTTCGAACCAAAAATTAAGAAATTTCCACCAACTTCCTTCAGTTCTGAGATACTCATCACAAATGGTTACAAATGATGTAGGAACGTTCAATAAGAGTGAAATTGTGCATTTCTCACAAGATTAACAAAATCGTTCTTCGAATAACACAAACTCAAATGAAACAAAATTTCCCAAATTTTTTTCAATTCTCAGTTACTCGTCTCGAATTCATTTCATCAATTGTAGAAACTGATAAATATAACACGCATACCTCACATGTTTCACACGACTTCCTCAATTCTTCCAATAATTCACGCTTCGAACCAAAAATTAAGAAATTTCCACCAACTTCCTTCAGTTCTGAGATACTCATCACAAATGGTTACAAATGATGTAGGAACGTTCAATAAGAGTGAAATTGTGCATTTCTCACAAGATCAACAAAATCGTTCCTCGAATAACACAAACTCAAATGAAACAAAATTTCCCAATTTTTTTTCAATTCTCAGTTACTCGTCTCGAATTCATTTCATCAATTGTAGAAACTGATAAATATAACACGCATACCTCACATGTTTCACACGACTTCCTCAATTCTTCCAATAATTCACGCTTCGAACCAAAAATTAAGAAATTTCCACCAACTTCCTTCAGTTCTGAGATACTCATCACAAATGGTTACAAATGATGTAGGAACGTTCAATAAGAGTGAAATTGTGCATTTCTCACAAGATTAACAAAATCGTTCCTCGAATAACACAAACTCAAATGAAACAAAATTTCCCAATTTTTTTTCAATTCTCAGTTACTCGTCTCGAATTCATTTCATCAATTGTAGAAACTGATAAATATAACACGCATACCTCACATGTTTCACACGACTTCCTCAATTCTTCCAATAATTCACGCTTCGAACCAAAAATTAAGAAATTTCCACCAACTTCCTTCAGTTCTGAGATACTCATCACAAATGGTTACAAATGATGTAGGAACGTTCAATAAGAGTGAAATTGTGCATTTCTCACAAGATTAACAAAATCGTTCTTCGAATAACACAAACTCAAATGAAACAAAATTTCCCAAATTTTTTTCAATTCTCAGTTACTCGTCTCGAATTCATTTCATCAATTGTAGAAACTGATAAATATAACACGCATACCTCACATGTTTCACACGACTTCCTCAATTCTTCCAATAATTCACGCTTCGAACCAAAAATTAAGAAATTTCCACCAACTTCCTTCAGTTCTGAGATACTCATCACAAATGGTTACAAATGATGTAGGAACGTTCAATAAGAGTGAAATTGTGCATTTCTCACAAGATTAACAAAATCGTTCCTCGAATAACACAAACTCAAATGAAACAAAATTTCCCAAATTTTTTTCAATTCTCAGTTACTCGTCTCGAATTCATTTCATCAATTGTAGAAACTGATAAATATAACACGCATACCTCACATGTTTCACACGACTTCCTCAATTCTTCCAATAATTCACGCTTCGAACCAAAAATTAAGAAATTTCCACAACTTCCTTCAGTTCTGAGATACTCATCACAAATGGTTACAAATGATGTAGGAACGTTCAATAAGAGTGAAATTGTGCATTTCTCACAAGATTAACAAAATCGTTCTTCGAATAACACAAACTCAAATGAAACAAAATTTCCCAAATTTTTTTCAATTCTCAGTTACTCGTCTCGAATTCATTTCATCAATTGTAGAAACTGATAAATATAACACGCATACCTCACATGTTTCACACGACTTCCTCAATTCTTCCAATAATTCACGCTTCGAACCAAAAATTAAGAAATTTCCACCAACTTCCTTCAGTTCTGAGATACTCATCACAAATGGTTACAAATGATGTAGGAACGTTCAATAAGAGTGAAATTGTGCATTTCTCACAAGATTAACAAAATCGTTCCTCGAATAACACAAACTCAAATGAAACAAAATTTCCCAAATTTTTTTCAATTCTCAGTTACTCGTCTCGAATTCATTTCATCAATTGTAGAAACTGATAAATATAACACGCATACCTCACATGTTTCACACGACTTCCTCAATTCTTCCAATAATTCACGCTTCGAACCAAAAATTAAGAAATTTCCACCAACTTCCTTCAGTTCTGAGATACTCATCACAAATGGTTACAAATGATGTAGGAACGTTCAATAAGAGTGAAATTGTGCATTTCTCACAAGATCAACAAAATCGTTCCTCGAATAACACAAACTCAAATGAAACAAAATTTCCCAATTTTTTTTCAATTCTCAGTTACTCGTCTCGAATTCATTTCATCAATTGTAGAAACTGATAAATATAACACGCATACCTCACATGTTTCACACGACTTCCTCAATTCTTCCAATAATTCACGCTTCGAACCAAAAATTAAGAAATTTCCACCAACTTCCTTCAGTTCTGAGATACTCATCACAAATGGTTACAAATGATGTAGGAACGTTCAATAAGAGTGAAATTGTGCATTTCTCACAAGATCAACAAAATCGTTCCTCGAATAACACAAACTCAAATGAAACAAAATTTCCCAATTTTTTTCAATTCTCTGTTACTCGTCTCGAATTCATTTCATCAATTGTAGAAACTGATAAATATAACACGCATACCTCACATGTTTCACACGACTTCCTCAATTCTTCCAATAATTCACGCTTCGAACCAAAAATTAAGAAATTTCCACCAACTTCCTTCAGTTCTGAGATACTCATCACAAATGGTTACAAATGATGTAGGAACGTTCAATAAGAGTGAAATTGTGCATTTCTCACAAGATTAACAAAATCGTTCCTCGAATAACACAAACTCAAATGAAACAAAATTTCCCAATTTTTTTTCAATTCTCAGTTACTCGTCTCGAATTCATTTCATCAATTGTAGAAACTGATAAATATAACACGCATACCTCACATGTTTCACACGACTTCCTCAATTCTTCCAATAATTCACGCTTCGAACCAAAAATTAAGAAATTTCCACCAACTTCCTTCAGTTCTGAGATACTCATCACAAATGGTTACAAATGATGTAGGAACGTTCAATAAGAGTGAAATTGTGCATTTCTCACAAGATCAACAAAATCGTTCTTCGAATAACACAAACTCAAATGAAACAAAATTTCCCAAATTTTTTTCAATTCTCAGTTACTCGTCTCGAATTCATTTCATCAATTGTAGAAACTGATAAATATAACACGCATACCTCACATGTTTCACACGACTTCCTCAATTCTTCCAATAATTCACGCTTCGAACCAAAAATTAAGAAATTTCCACCAACTTCCTTCAGTTCTGAGATACTCATCACAAATGGTTACAAATGATGTAGGAACGTTCAATAAGAGTGAAATTGTGCATTTCTCACAAGATTAACAAAATCGTTCCTCGAATAACACAAACTCAAATGAAACAAAATTTCCCAATTTTTTTTCAATTCTCTGTTACTCGTTCGAATTCATTTCATCAATTGTAGAAACTGATAAATATAACACGCATACCTCACATGTTTCACACGACTTCCTCAATTCTTCCAATAATTCACGCTTCGAACCAAAAATTAAGAAATTTCCACCAACTTCCTTCAGTTCTGAGATACTCATCACAAATGGTTACAAATGATGTAGGAACGTTCAATAAGAGTGAAATTGTGCATTTCTCACAAGATCAACAAAATCGTTCCTCGAATAACACAAACTCAAATGAAACAAAATTTCCCAATTTTTTTTCAATTCTCAGTTACTCGTCTCGAATTCATTTCATCAATTGTAGAAACTGATAAATATAACACGCATACCTCACATGTTTCACACGACTTCCTCAATTCTTCCAATAATTCACGCTTCGAACCAAAAATTAAGAAATTTCCACCAACTTCCTTCAGTTCTGAGATACTCATCACAAATGGTTACAAATGATGTAGGAACGTTCAATAAGAGTGAAATTGTGCATTTCTCACAAGATTAACAAAATCGTTCCTCGAATAACACAAACTCAAATGAAACAAAATTTCCCAATTTTTTTTCAATTCTCAGTTACTCGTCTCGAATTCATTTCATCAATTGTAGAAACTGATAAATATAACACGCATACCTCACATGTTTCACACGACTTCCTCAATTCTTCCAATAATTCACGCTTCGAACCAAAAATTAAGAAATTTCCACCAACTTCCTTCAGTTCTGAGATACTCATCACAAATGGTTACAAATGATGTAGGAACGTTCAATAAGAGTGAAATTGTGCATTTCTCACAAGATCAACAAAATCGTTCCTCGAATAACACAAACTCAAATGAAACAAAATTTCCCAATTTTTTTTCAATTCTCTGTTACTCGTTTCGAATTCATTTCATCAATTGTAGAAACTGATAAATATAACACGCATACCTCACATGTTTCACACGACTTCCTCAATTCTTCCAATAATTCACGCTTCGAACCAAAAATTAAGAAATTTCCACCAACTTCCTTCAGTTCTGAGATACTCATCACAAATGGTTACAAATGATGTAGGAACGTTCAATAAGAGTGAAATTGTGCATTTCTCACAAGATCAACAAAATCGTTCCTCGAATAACACAAACTCAAATGAAACAAAATTTCCCAATTTTTTTTCAATTCTCAGTTACTCGTCTCGAATTCATTTCATCAATTGTAGAAACTGATAAATATAACACGCATACCTCACATGTTTCACACGACTTCCTCAATTCTTCCAATAATTCACGCTTCGAACCAAAAATTAAGAAATTTCCACCAACTTCCTTCAGTTCTGAGATACTCATCACAAATGGTTACAAATGATGTAGGAACGTTCAATAAGAGTGAAATTGTGCATTTCTCACAAGATTAACAAAATCGTTCCTCGAATAACACAAACTCAAATGAAACAAAATTTCCCAAATTTTTTTCAATTCTCAGTTACTCGTCTCGAATTCATTTCATCAATTGTAGAAACTGATAAATATAACACGCATACCTCACATGTTTCACACGACTTCCTCAATTCTTCCAATAATTCACGCTTCGAACCAAAAATTAAGAAATTTCCACCAACTTCCTTCAGTTCTGAGATACTCATCACAAATGGTTACAAATGATGTAGGAACGTTCAATAAGAGTGAAATTGTGCATTTCTCACAAGATTAACAAAATCGTTCCTCGAATAACACAAACTCAAATGAAACAAAATTTCCCAATTTTTTTTCAATTCTCAGTTACTCGTCTCGAATTCATTTCATCAATTGTAGAAACTGATAAATATAACACGCATACCTCACATGTTTCACACGACTTCCTCAATTCTTCCAATAATTCACGCTTCGAACCAAAAATTAAGAAATTTCCACCAACTTCTTCAGTTCTGAGATACTCATCACAAATGGTTACAAATGATGTAGGAACGTTCAATAAGAGTGAAATTGTGCATTTCTCACAAGATCAACAAAATCGTTCCTCGAATAACACAAACTCAAATGAAACAAAATTTCCCAATTTTTTTTCAATTCTCAGTTACTCGTCTCGAATTCATTTCATCAATTGTAGAAACTGATAAATATAACACGCATACCTCACATGTTTCACACGACTTCCTCAATTCTTCCAATAATTCACGCTTCGAACCAAAAATTAAGAAATTTCCACCAACTTCCTTCAGTTCTGAGATACTCATCACAAATGGTTACAAATGATGTAGGAACGTTCAATAAGAGTGAAATTGTGCATTTCTCACAAGATCAACAAAATCGTTCCTCGAATAACACAAACTCAAATGAAACAAAATTTCCCAAATTTTTTTCAATTCTCAGTTACTCGTCTCGAATTCATTTCATCAATTGTAGAAACTGATAAATATAACACGCATACCTCACATGTTTCACACGACTTCCTCAATTCTTCCAATAATTCACGCTTCGAACCAAAAATTAAGAAATTTCCACCAACTTCCTTCAGTTCTGAGATACTCATCACAAATGGTTACAAATGATGTAGGAACGTTCAATAAGAGTGAAATTGTGCATTTCTCACAAGATCAACAAAATCGTTCCTCGAATAACACAAACTCAAATGAAACAAAATTTCCCAATTTTTTTCAATTCTCAGTTACTCGTCTCGAATTCATTTCATCAATTGTAGAAACTGATAAATATAACACGCATACCTCACATGTTTCACACGACTTCCTCAATTCTTCCAATAATTCACGCTTCGAACCAAAAATTAAGAAATTTCCACCAACTTCCTTCAGTTCTGAGATACTCATCACAAATGGTTACAAATGATGTAGGAACGTTCAATAAGAGTGAAATTGTGCATTTCTCACAAGATTAACAAAATCGTTCTTCGAATAACACAAACTCAAATGAAACAAAATTTCCCAATTTTTTTTCAATTCTCAGTTACTCGTCTCGAATTCATTTCATCAATTGTAGAAACTGATAAATATAACACGCATACCTCACATGTTTCACACGACTTCCTCAATTCTTCCAATAATTCACGCTTCGAACCAAAAATTAAGAAATTTCCACCAACTTCCTTCAGTTCTGAGATACTCATCACAAATGGTTACAAATGATGTAGGAACGTTCAATAAGAGTGAAATTGTGCATTTCTCACAAGATTAACAAAATCGTTCCTCGAATAACACAAACTCAAATGAAACAAAATTTCCCAAATTTTTTTTAATTCTCAGTTACTCGTCTCGAATTCATTTCATCAATTGTAGAAACTGATAAATATAACACGCATACCTCACATGTTTCACACGACTTCCTCAATTCTTCCAATAATTCACGCTTCGAACCAAAAATTAAGAAATTTCCACCAACTTCCTTCAGTTCTGAGATACTCATCACAAATGGTTACAAATGATGTAGGAACGTTCAATAAGAGTGAAATTGTGCATTTCTCACAAGATTAACAAAATCGTTCCTCGAATAACACAAACTCAAATGAAACAAAATTTCCCAAATTTTTTTCAATTCTCAGTTACTCGTCTCGAATTCATTTCATCAATTGTAGAAACTGATAAATATAACACGCATACCTCACATGTTTCACACGACTTCCTCAATTCTTCCAATAATTCACGCTTCGAACCAAAAATTAAGAAATTTCCACCAACTTCCTTCAGTTCTGAGATACTCATCACAAATGGTTACAAATGATGTAGGAACGTTCAATAAGAGTGAAATTGTGCATTTCTCACAAGATCAACAAAATCGTTCCTCGAATAACACAAACTCAAATGAAACAAAATTTCCCAATTTTTTTCAATTCTCAGTTACTCGTTTCGAATTCATTTCATCAATTGTAGAAACTGATAAATATAACACGCATACCTCACATGTTTCACACGACTTCCTCAATTCTTCCAATAATTCACGCTTCGAACCAAAAATTAAGAAATTTCCACCAACTTCCTTCAGTTCTGAGATACTCATCACAAATGGTTACAAATGATGTAGGAACGTTCAATAAGAGTGAAATTGTGCATTTCTCACAAGATCAACAAAATCGTTCCTCGAATAACACAAACTCAAATGAAACAAAATTTCCCAATTTTTTTTCAATTCTCAGTTACTCGTTTCGAATTCATTTCATCAATTGTAGAAACTGATAAATATAACACGCATACCTCACATGTTTCACACGACTTCCTCAATTCTTCCAATAATTCACGCTTCGAACCAAAAATTAAGAAATTTCCACCAACTTCCTTCAGTTCTGAGATACTCATCACAAATGGTTACAAATGATGTAGGAACGTTCAATAAGAGTGAAATTGTGCATTTCTCACAAGATTAACAAAATCGTTCCTCGAATAACACAAACTCAAATGAAACAAAATTTCCCAATTTTTTTCAATTCTCAGTTACTCGTCTCGAATTCATTTCATCAATTGTAGAAACTGATAAATATAACACGCATACCTCACATGTTTCACACGACTTCCTCAATTATTCCAATAATTCACGCTTCGAACCAAAAATTAAGAAATTTCCACCAACTTCCTTCAGTTCTGAGATACTCATCACAAATGGTTACAAATGATGTAGGAACGTTCAATAAGAGTGAAATTGTGCATTTCTCACAAGATCAACAAAATCGTTCTCGAATAACACAAACTCAAATGAAACAAAATTTCCCAATTTTTTTTTCAATTCTCAGTTACTCGTTTCGAATTCATTTCATCAATTGTAGAAACTGATAAATATAACACGCATACCTCACATGTTTCACACGACTTCCTCAATTCTTCCAATAATTCACGCTTCGAACCAAAAATTAAGAAATTTCCACCAACTTCCTTCAGTTCTGAGATACTCATCACAAATGGTTACAAATGATGTAGGAACGTTCAATAAGAGTGAAATTGTGCATTTCTCACAAGATTAACAAAATCGTTCCTCGAATAACACAAACTCAAATGAAACAAAATTTCCCAATTTTTTTCAATTCTCAGTTACTCGTCTCGAATTCATTTCATCAATTGTAGAAACTGATAAATATAACACGCATACCTCACATGTTTCACACGACTTCCTCAATTCTTCCAATAATTCACGCTTCGAACCAAAAATTAAGAAATTTCCACCAACTTCCTTCAGTTTTGAGATACTCATCACAAATGGTTACAAATGATGTAGGAACGTTCAATAAGAGTGAAATTGTGCATTTCTCACAAGATTAACAAAATCGTTCCTCGAATAACACAAACTCAAATGAAACAAAATTTCCCCAATTTTTTTTTCAATTCTCAGTTACTCGTCTCGAATTCATTTCATCAATTGTAGAAACTGATAAATATAACACGCATACCTCACATGTTTCACACGACTTCTCAATTCTTCCAATAATTCACGCTTCGAACCAAAATTTAAGAAATTTCCACAACTTCCTTCAGTTCTGAGATACTCATCACAAATGGTTACAAATGATGTAGGAACGTTCAATAAGAGTGAAATTGTGCATTTCTCACAAGATTAACAAAATCGTTCCTCGAATAACACAACTCAAATGAAACAAAATTTCCCAAATTTTTTTAATTCTCAGTTACTCGTCTCGAATTCATTTCATCAATTGTAGAAACTGATAAATATAACACGCATACCTCACATGTTTCACACGACTTCCTCAATTATTCCAATAATTCACGCTTCGAACCAAAAATTAAGAAATTTCCACCAACTTCCTTCAGTTCTGAGATACTCATCACAAATGGTTACAAATGATGTAGGAACGTTCAATAAGAGTGAAATTGTGCATTTTCTCACAAGATCAACAAAATCGTTCCTCGAATAACACAAACTCAAATGAAACAAATTTCCCAAATTTTTTTAATTCTCAGTTACTCGTCTCGAATTCATTTCATCAATTGTAGAAACTGATAAATATAACACGCATTCCTCACATGTTTCACACGACTTCCTCAATTTTTCCAATAATTCACGCTTCGAACCAATTAAGAAATTTCCACCAACTTTCTTCAGTTCTGAGATACTCATCACAAATGGTTACAAATGATGTAGGAACGTTCAATAAGAGTGAAATTGTGCATTTTTCACAAGATCAACAAAATCCTTCCTCGAATAACACAAACTCAAATGAAACAAAATTTCCCAATTTTTTTCAATTCTCTGTTACTCGTTTCGAATTCATTTCATCAATTGTAGAAACTGATAAATATAACACGCATACCTCACATGTTTCACACGACTTCCTCAATTTTCCAATAATTCACGCTTCGAACCAAAATTTAAGAAATTTCCACCAATTCTTCAGTTCTGAGATACTCATCACAAATGGTTACAAATGATGTAGGAACGTTCAATAAGAGTGAAATTGTGCATTTCTCACAAGATCAACAAAATCGTTCCTCGAATAACACAAACTCAAATGAAACAAAATTCCCAATTTTTTTTAATTCTCAGTTACTCGTCTCGAATTCATTTCATCAATTGTAGAAACTGATAAATATAACACGCATACCTCACATGTTTCACACGACTTCCTCAATTCTTCCAATAATTCACGCTTCGAACCAAAAATTAGAAATTTCCACCAACTTCCTTCAGTTTGAGATACTCATCACAAATGGTTACAAATGATGTAGGAACGTTCAATAAGAGTGAAATTGTGCATTTCTCACAAGATCAACAAAATCGTTCTCGAATAACACAAACTCAAATGAAACAAA